>NW_015628507.1:325438-338461 GCF_001515625.1 Sinocyclocheilus rhinocerous
AGGGTTTATATATATATATATATATATATATATATATATATATTAGCAAGGATACATTAAATGGATCAAAAGAAACAGACATTTATAACACCACAAAGGAACTTTCTATTCATCAAAGAACCCTGAAAAAAATGAATCACTGTTTCCACAAAAAATATTAAGCAGTACAACTGTTTTCAACATTGTTAATAATTATAAATGTTTCTTGAGCAGCAAATCAGCATATTAGAATGATTTCTGATGGCTGCTGAAAATTCAGCTTTGATATCACAGGAATGAATTGCACTTTAAAATATATTAAAGTGCAAAGCAGTAATTGTATATTGTCATATTATTTCACAGTATTACTATTTTTATATAATTTTGCATTAAATGCAGCCTTGGTGAACTTTTTTTTTTTTAATCACTTAAAATATATACTGACACCAAACTTTTTAATGCTAGCATATATTAATATAAATGTATTTATTACATATTTTAATGGGCAGTGATTTCAAGATCATAAAAAAAGTGTTAAGTTTCCAAATCCCCAGTAAAGTACTACACAACCCTTGAACCCACTACCCTCTCCCATGAAGCACCTTCACTACACTCTTAAGTTACTTACATATTTGTATACTGAATATCTAAATATTTTGCAATAAATTAAGTTATATTATAACATTATAATATTTTTAAGATTTGTTTTATACATGGAATTGGTGTGTGTGTGTGTGTGTATATACAGTATATATATATATAATTTAATGTAAATTTAGTTTGTTATGATGCCGGTTTTAGTTCTAAAATATTGCTCTTCACTAGGGGACAACAAGCCTCATTCCACTTAAAGGGATGTCAACTTTAATTGTACGGAGAATAAAACATTCTTTCATGTTTATGAATATATTCAAAATATATTCTTCCATGTTCCATGAAAGAGGTCGTTTTTTGGGTGAACTGTCCCTTTAAGCAGCATAATTTGCAAAATGTTTGTTTACCACATCCTTTTCAAAATTAGGACAAGTCTAATATTCACACACACACAAAAAAAGCTGCAAAACATCTAGATTTTAGACTGGAGACAGGACTTTGGAATGTGACTAATGTTTAAGTTGCGCATTGCAACAGAGAAAAACAAGTTGAAAAGCCCACATCACGAACTGAACAAATGATTGACATTCCATTTCACAGATGCTCAAGTCTATTTGCCAAGTAGGCAGTGACCCTTGTCCTAAAAGTCATGACTAGACTCAACATAAGATAACATTCCATTCTTGTGTTACTTTCTATAAAACATTTTATTGTTGTACAGACCATTTGAAAAATACATCATTAAATAACGCTTACAAAATCAAAAGGAAATGCTTCAGCAATAAGAGTTCTTCTCTGAAACAGCACTTCTCTTTTTTTGTTTGTTTATTTGCAAATATTGAATAATTGGAATAAAAATGTAACTCTTAAAAAGATTGAAATGCTATTAAAGTTGTCAGCCTCTATGGCTTAAACCTACGTCCTTCCAGTCTATGTTTGGTTAGTCTTCACGCTCCTGTGCAGGAGCCATCGCTATCTATTCCTGAAGAAATCAGGCACTGAACACTGGCTTTCTTGTTGATTGGCACTTCAGCGGGCCTATGGCCTCTGTGTGAGCCTGCTTTTGCCCTCCTCCTGCTCTGCCAGTTTGAAATGGGTGTATGCCAGGATGCCACTGAGGGTGCAGAGGATGCCCAGACCTTGGTTTAAGGACAAAGGGTCCTGGAAGAGGACGTACCCACCCAGTAATGTGATGCAGAACTTGAAGTGTCCAAACATGTTGTAGCTGTGAGGGGAAATGTTAAGGGAACTTGTCTGACAATGACTTTTGGATATACTTATGACTTGCACTTGAGTAACGTGAGGACATGTGACTTGAGATGAGTCAGGGACTTATCTTCTTAACATATTTGATTCTTTCTGAAAGTTAATATTCTTTAGTCAGTTCTAATATTGATCTAAGCATATATCAGTCTCGTTAGTATGCAGCAAAAGTTAATAAATCTTTTAAAAAAAATTAAAAAGTATATGTTAACAAAATAACAGATGTTAGTTTTAATACAGATTTATGGATATAGCAGATTTGTGAATATGTAAAAGGTTAATAAATCTGTTAAAAATAAATCTGTTAATAAAATAATAGACGTATTTTAATATTAATATATGGATATAACAGTCTTGCAAATATGTAAAAAGTGAATAAATCTGTTAAAAATAAATCTGAATAATTTGTTAATAAAATAACATGTTAGTTTAAATATTAATTTATGAATATATCAGTCTTGCAAATATATACAAAGTTTAAAAATCTTTTATAAATATATATATTGTGTTAAAATAAGTTTGTTTTAATATTGATTTAGGAATATAGCAGTCTTGTAAAGAAGTTGATAAATCTATTAAAAATAAGTGTAATCTGTTAATAAAACAAGTTCGTTTTAATACTGATTTATGGATATATCAGTCTTGCAAATATGATATGTACAAATAGTTAATAAATATATTAAAGTCAAATCTGTTAATGTTATTTTTGATATTGATTTACGGATATATTGATAAAAATATATAAATAAGTATAATGCTGTTTTTAATGGTGATTTATGGATATGAGTTGTATGAATATGATATCTAAATGAGTTCATGTTAAGAAAATAAAAAACTTAAAATAACATGCTTTTTTTCATATTGATTGATTGATGGATAAATCAATGTTAACATCAACTTAAATGTACATGAATTACTAGTAAGAACTGGATGCATGCGTTTGGGAATTGGCTTGATTGTAACTCAGTAACTTCTATTTATATTAATACATGAATTCTAAATGAACGTCATCACAAACTGAACAACCCAGCACTTATTAAAAGTAACTAAATTTGTTAAACATTAAAAAAATTATGAGATGACATTATCTATTTTTCATACAGTATAACTTATATTTTACACATAAAAAATTATATATTTTAGAAATAGGGCTAACAGAACATAAGCTAGCAGCTCATCATATTTCCACATCCTTGGCTTTAAAAAAAAAAGAAGAAGTTTGAAAACCCTTGGTTGAGAGAACACTTGCCTAATAATAAGTGGCCCAAAAGTGCTCCCTCTACTGCTTACTTTGAGAAAAGTCTCACTTATGAAATCACACTCAATGGGTGTATTCAAAACCATGAAATGTTTTCAGTATGGCTCAGGGCTAAAAAAACGTGCCTTGATTTACAGCTTCCCCTTTCATTAATAAACAATTATGTAACTACAACTATTTGCCAAGCTTTGACAAGTCTCTGTAAACAAACATTTGCTTGCATTATAGACCTAATCGGACAATTAACAAACAATGAAGTCATGGTATAGAGAGCACTGTTTTCAGATGTTTGCTAAAGGATGTGTTCTGCACCAAGAATAGAACAAGAAACAAAGAAATAGCCACAGCTGAATGACTGATATTTTAAAGAATTAGCAGAAAGGATACGTAACAGGAGACGTGTTCCCAATGATCCAGTAAATGGACAAATTGACCAGAAAGGCAATAACACCAGACAGCAGAACCATGACCTTGATGAAGGAAAAAAAATAGAAAGAACCATCCATTTGAAAATGCAATTCAGCTCAATTGCTTATTTATTAAATAAATACATGAATAAAATATTCAAACAGTAATATTTAGAGCAATAAATTGAACTTGTGAGCTTTTAATCCAATGGGGAAAAAAACACAAGCATTTTTTCCCCAAGAAATCTAGGCAATAACACAAGGCGCTCTCTGTGACTGTGTGTTTGTGTATATAAGAAATTCCTTTGGATACGTGCAGAGGGAGTGTGTGAGCCATTGAAAGAACAGACGCGTTCTTGCTCGCACTCTTACCAGGGCCTGAAATGACCAGGGGCCAAAGATACCACCCTCTCCAGTGAGGGGTTCGAAGAACGGCACCAGGACCAAGAGAAATGCTGAAGACATGGGTGCTTGATAATACAGTAACTGCATAGAGTTCACCTGAAGCTCATGCTGTTTGGCACCAACCCACTGTAATAGGAGAAATAAATGATGAAATCACCATTCAGATTCAGTCTGAACATCTGAATAATTAATGAGGGAAGTAATTTATGGTCAGAAGTTTCAACTAGTCATTTATTTAAAAAGTAGGTTCTCAAAAATATATTTTTATTTGTTTATATAAAAAAAAAAGAAAAACACTTCATAATCATTGGTTGATTTGGTATCGATGTCACACACTAACGTTCAAAAGTTTAGTTTGTTTTTTGTTTTTGAGTCTCTTATGCACCAAGACTGCATTTGTTTAAAAAAATAAATAAATAAAAAATAGAGTAAATGTAATTTATTCCTGTGACGGCAAAGCTGAATTTTCACCAGCCATTACTACAGTCTTCAGTGTCACATGATCCTTCTGAAATCATTTTAATAAGCTGATTTAGTGCTCAAGAAACATTCTTATTATTATGAACATTGAAAACAGTTGTGCTACATAATATGCGTGTGAAAATATAATAAATATTAAAGTTATTATACAATTTTAATTATGTTATACAGTAAATACCAGCATTGCTATATTGTGGGTCTCTGATTTGGCCAGTTCCTGACCACCTGCTGATTTACATAAAGGGATATGACTTTTTCAATAATGATACAGAGGGAGAATGCAATAATACTTACCACTTGATACAGCGAGGTTACGAAGACCCCAAGTGTGGCAAAGCTCATCCCCAGAAGATTGAACTTCACATCGTAGTAAGAGTTCAGTATGACCCCTAAAGTGATCGGCGCCTTTTTATTAAAAAGAAAAGAATAATTTATATGAAGTGGTGTAAAAATCACAGCTGTTTTGACCCATTACCTTGCATAAACAAATCAGCTTGTAACCATGACTTGCTTTTATCAGCATTTCCCAAGAGCATAGTTCAAACTGATGCATGGCATGTGCATGCTATAAAAACTATGGTTACAAAGTGGTTATTATATTAACACACATTATTATATTGCATAATGCTGCATACGTGCATTCCAGTGTACTATATATTTTAATATTTTGTAATTTTAACTTTTTGTTTAGTTCCAGATTAGACATATCATTGTTCCAGGTTAGACATATCATTGTACTTGAACTACTGATATGTTAAGTAATATTTTTGAATGACTTCTTAGACAATATACCAGTCAAATAAACAAAAACACACTTACTAGAGTCAGTTTAATCTTTGTGGAAAATGTCTTTCTGTAGTACATGGTCTGGATGACTATGATCAGGGGTGTTGTCATGGTCTTGGCCAGCTGATATGTTCCTATCGTGTTGCTTTGGAGAGACAGATTTGTGAAAACAACAAAACCACAGAAACTCAGAGCCAGCAGGATAATTTTAGAAGGTCTGAGACTCTTGGGGGAGAATATATCCATCTTCTGGCACGTGAACAGCCCCAGCCATGTCACTACGAAATGAATGAGAGTCAGGGGCATGTGATGCATGGCATGTGCATGCTATAAAAACTATGGTTACAAAGTGGTTATTATATTAACACACATTATTATATTGCATAATGCTGCATACGTGCATTCCAGTGTACTATATATTTTAATATTTTGTCATTTTCACTTTTTGTTTAGTTCCAGGTTAGACATATCATTGTACTTGAACTACTGATATGTTAAGTAATATTTTTGAATGACTTCTTAGACAATATACCAGTCAAATAAACAAAAACACACTTACTAGAGTCAGTTTAATCTTTGTGGAAAATGTCTTTCTGTAGTACATGGTCTGGATGACTATGATCAGGGGTGTTGTCATGGTCTTGGCCAGCTGATATGTTCCTATCGTGTTGCTTTGGAGAGACAGATTTGTGAAAACAACAAAACCACAGAAACTCAGAGCCAGCAGGATCATTTTAGAAGGTCTGAGACTCTTGGGGGAGAATATATCCATCTTCTGACACATAAACAGCCCCAGCCATGTTACTACGAAATGAATGAGAGTCATGGTCATGTTGGGAAAGCCATAGTGCACATAGATCCATTTGTTTATGAACACTATACAGATCGATGACAGTAAGTTGACCAGCAGTCCTGCAATTATCCGGCTGTTTCCAAACAAGTCAGAGAGTCGCGTCGCCATAGCTGAGCTCATTCAGACGCACTTTTTAATCTTCTGGAGGCAAATATCTCTGGAGAAACCGTTTCAGGAGTCTGCTTTGGTAACTTACTTCATCAGCAGAGAGACGTAAAGCTCCACCGCTTTCTGTGGCTGAGTGTGTGAAAGCGGTTCAGAGCGGCTTTCATTATAAGACTGTCCCTTATAGAAAGCCGCATTCACTCAAATCGCTGCCTGCCACTGACTGAACACACGGGCGTCACGAACACAAACGCGACGCGACGCTCGCAAACGAGGCTAGAAGGGATACGAATGGCGCTACTGGGCATGCGCACATCAATACAGCGTAATTTTTGTCACATTGTACAACAATAATTACTATTTTTTTATTATTGTAATGTGTAGGTTTAGGGTTGGGGTAGTTGTAGATGTTAATAAAACACAATCTAATAGGTAGATAATTAAATTGTATTGGAGCTGTATCCCTTCTAGCCACAACCGTCTGGAGGGTAACGGTCCACCGTGCAAGGTGCAACTCTCGCGAGATTCACATGCGCGCAAACATAATAGCAGCAATGCGCATGCGCGAGAATTTCGCAGTAAGAGGGTTACCTTCCTTAGACACGCCACGTCACTGCTAATATGCGCCGCCTGGTGGACAAAAGAAGAACAATACAAGGAGGCAGAGATTCACAAAGAGTCCATATTGTACTCTTTTTTTTTTGTCTTTGATGTTTCTTTTTTTTGTTATAAACTCAGTGCTAATGTCACACTATCATCAAGATCACAGTCATATACATTTTTATTGCAAATGCTGTATTGTGTATGATATCACAACTGTCCCACTGTCATCAATGCAATGTTCGTATCGTTGCTACTGCACATTCTTTATAGTTACATTTTCCCACATCTTAGAGTATAGAAAAGTCATCAAATTATGAAAGAACACAAAATAAAGTAGGCTATGATAATCAGGCTTAGGTTTCGATTCGGACCCACTATTCATTTTTGCCTACTGTATAGTATGGAAGTCGGCATGTTTAGATGCAGGGCCACTGTCCTGCAGAGTTTACCTCCAACCCTAATCAAACACACTGAACCAGCTAATCGAGGTCTTCAGGATGTCATGAAAAACACTGGCAGGTGTGTTGGAGCTGGTTGGAACTACAGAAAATAGAGCAACTATAACATTTTTGGAAGATTTTCCCATCCTGAAAATCACAATTTTATATTCCAGGTTTTGATAAATGTACATTTTCCATGACTTTGGAAAACTGAGAATAGTTTATTAGACTGACCTTCATTCTGGACACCCAATGTCACCAATAGGTGGCAGCACAGTCCTATTAACTCGCCTCACGAGATGTTAGAATTCAGACAGCACACTTCCCCTCAATATGTAAATGTCTTTTGTTATAAAAATTGGACCCATTCCCAAAATTCTGCTACATCAATATGTTGATTTCTCCCGAAACTGCGCTCTCTCTCTCTCTCTCTCTCTCTCTCTCTCTCTCTCTCTATCCCTCTATCCCTGGTCTGATGACTGTAATAGTTCATGAGTAAAGATATATTAGTTGCCTCTAACTGTGTCTGCACACAGAACTTATCCTGCAGACAGTGTGTTAGTGTGATGAATCTTCTACAGTTCATCACAATGAATGTGTGTGTTTTCAGTCATTCAGTGAGCTATGGATGCCACAAGCAATCGTTCATCTGCAGACATCTGCATGAAATTGTTTCCCTCTTGAATCATTAAGGGGGCTTAATTGACTTTTTAAATGAGGACGAGCTGCTTATACTTGCTGTATTGATTTGAATTTCAAGGAAGTTCAGAGCTGTGCAGTTACTATAGCGGCCTTGATAGATTTTCATTTGTTGTTCTTTCCCGTAACTAAATATGAATAATCCCTCCAGCCCGTAAACACACCAGATTCACTCCCTACAATCTAATTTCTTCATTGTTTATCTTTTCTGTTTTCTGTAGCTCAGCTGGTAGCCCTTGTAAAAAAAGAAGTACACTTTAGCATACTTTTAAAATAAGTACTTATTAATGAAATAATTTACAATGTTCGTTGCAATTAAATGATTGTCATTCTATTGCATTTAACATGCAATAGTGTCCAAAAACATGACTTGAACTTTTTCTTTCAACATTCCTCTAGTATTATAGTTTAAATGTATGTTAAATGCAATTAGCTGAACTTAAGAGTGCTTAATTTTGACCCTGTCATCTTTTACTCACCCTCATGTTGTTTCAAACCTGTCTGAATTTCTTTCTTCTGCTGAACACAAAAGAAGATATTTTGAAGAATGTTGGTTAACTAAACGGTTGACGGTAGCCATTGACTTTCATTGTATTTTTTTTTTTTATTCTATGGAAGTCAATGGTTACCGTCAACTCTTCCTACATTCTTCAGAATATCTTCTTTTCTGCTCAACAGAAGAAAGAAACTTGTACAGGTTTGGAATGAAATGAGGGTGAGTAAATTATGACAAATATGACAGAATTTTCAGTTTAAGCACACTTCTAAGGTCTAACACAAGGAATAAACCAAATTTTGCCATGTATTTTGTTTGTATATTAGAGTGTACTGTGCTTTTTAGCATAGCAAAATGCTAACATATAACTCTATTGGAATCAATTTGGCAGTCAAGTCTAAATGTGCTTCACAAAATCTCATCATTGCTGCTTCATGGTGGTTTAATAGCTCTAAGCTGCTGTATACTTCACTTTGTATCTGACAAATGCACAAATGCCTTTTCTTAAAATCAATATTCACTGAAAACATTTATGATCATTTGTTATGGAAAAGAGCAGTGTGAACATTCTGCTAAACTTTGCTAAAAATGCAGTTTGGTGAACTGAATACTGACAGTAAATAATATTAATAGTTGCTAGTTTTAACTGTCTATAGCAGTCATGACCCTGGTACTTTGGGTCTGAGGTGATAGAAAAATATGATTTCTTGTTAAGTTCAGCATTAACATTTTCAAATGAAAAGATATCCAGAAGTTTCGAACACATTGTAAATAGACACGGTGCACAAGGTCATACACACAAAGGCAAAACTCCAGGGTAACACGCAACATTAAAATGCAATAAATATCAACTAAATAACAGAAAATGTTACACAATGTACATTTTAACAAAAAGGGGAGAAACAAAACTATTTAAATATATATTTGATAGTATTTTACAGTAAAATATAATGTGATGTTAAACCATATTTTGACTGTAGCTTAGCAACATGCTAACGTGAACATAGAGAAGTTCTCTTGTTTGGTGAAAGAGTGCTCTTTATGAGACTATAAGAAAGTAGTTCGCTTGTCGAGTGTTTTTATGAGGTTTTATTTTCGATTAGGTTGGCTGCCTTCAGGCTATGTAGACTGTTGACAGCAAAATGGTATAGAGCTACTTTTTGCCTTCATTAGCTGCATTATTCCAACTCTCCCTCCTCCCCAGACAGTTTGCTAGTCAATCTACATGAGGAAATATGACAAATGCTTCATCCAGCACCCTTACGACTCTCAAAACATCTTGAAAAGGACTATCAACCCCCCTCCAGTCTGTTTCTCGCACTCTGTTCAAACAGAGATGTTCAAGGCTGTGAATATTCCAACATGACAAATGAGATGTTCACCATTGTCTAAGACCGAACAGTTATATCAGAGTGAAACGGCAACCTCCGGCGCAGATAATGTGAGTTTTCGCATTAATTCAGACATCATTCAGAAAGAGAAGGAGCGAGAGAGATGGTGGGAGAGAATGATGACTAAATAGTGACAGAGAGCAGGGCGGATGGCTTCCAATCACAGAAGCCATCAGATGAGTTCAGTTTGAAACGACAGCCTTGGTAAATATGAGGCACGGTGGTGAAGATAAATGCCCTCTTTGAAGCCATACATTACAACTCTCAGTGAGACAGGAGGAATTAGCCTGTCGCATGCAGAGCTAACCTTGAAAGACAGATTTTGAATTAAGCTGCCTCTGTCTGACGAATGCTGCCGTGACATGAAAAAAAGTCTTCTGTTTTCAGATTTCAGAGCATAAAGAATCTGTTTGTCCTTGAGTCGCATCATTATTGTAAGTGTCACATTAAAGGAGTGGAAATTCTGTCATTTATTCTCCTTTAATATTGTAAGATATCCTTTCTTTGGTGGAACAAAAAAGAGATGTTTCACAGAATGTGTATGCTTCTCTTTTCCATACAATGAAAGTCAATGGGGATTGGGGCTGCCAAGGAATTAAAAGGATAAAAACTCCATGAAAGTACCATTATTCACTGAAAGTCGTGCCCTCTTCCATAGACTGCAAATGGGTCAATGACTTGACCATCAATATTTTGTCATTAAAATAAAAATGAAAACCTTAAAGGGATAGTTCACCCAAAAACGTGCATTCTGTCATCAATTACTAATCTTTATGTCACTCCATAAGCATAAAACTTTCGTTCATCATAAATAAAAAAGATGAAGGCACTTATGAAACCTACTAGATTTTTGTCCCTCCATTAAAAGTCCATTACAACAAAACTTTGATGCTTCAAAAAGATCATAAAGACATTGTAAAAGGAATCCATATGAATTAAGCGGTTTAATCACAGTCTTCTAAAGAAACACAATTGTGTTAACAGATTTAATTTATACTTTTATTCACATATAAACATCGAGAGTCTGAGGTCTGACATGATAGTTGGTGAATGATGACAGAATTATTACTTTTTTGCGGTAAACAATCCCTTTAAATAGTTTGACATTATCTTTTATTACTGTTTCTTAGAAGTATATACTGTGTGTATGTATATATATCTATATATACAGTGGGTACGGAAAGTATTCAGACCCCCTTACATTTTTCACTCTTTGTTATATTGCAGCCATTTGCTAAAATCATTTAAGTTAATTTTTTTTCCTCATTAATGTACACACAGCACCCCATATTGACAGAAAAACACAGAATTGTTGACATCTTTGCAGATTTATTAAAAAAGAAAAACAGAAATATCACATGGTCCTAAGTATTCACCCCCTTTGCTGTGACACTCATATATTTAAATCAGGTGCTGCCCATTTCTTCTGATCATCCTTGAGATGGTTCTACACCATTTGAGTCCAGCTGTGTTTGATTATACTGATTGCACTTGATTAGGAAAGCCACACACCTGTCTATATAAGACCTTACAGCTCACAGTGCATGTCAGAGCAAATGAGAATCATGAGGTCAAAGGAACTGCCTGAAGAGCTCAGAGACAGAATCGTGGCAAGGCACAGATCTGGCCAAGGTTACAAAAAAAATTCTGCTGCACTTAAGGTTCCTAAGAGCACAGTGGCCTCCATAATACTTAAATGGAAGACGTTTGGGACGACCAGAACCCTTCCTAGAGCTGGCCATCCGGCCAAACTGAGCTATCGGGGGAGAAGAGCCTTGGTGAGAGAGGTAAAGAAGAACCCAAAGATCACTGTGGCTGAGCTCCAGAGATGCAGTCGGGAGATGGGAGAAAGTTGTAGAAAGTCAACCATCACTGCAGCCCTCCACCAGTCAGGGCTTTAAATATGGGGTGCTGTGTGTACATTAATGAGGAAAAAAAATTAACTTAAATGATTTTAGCAAATGGCTGCAATATAACAAAGAGTGAAAAATTTAAGGGGGTCTGAATACTTTCCGTACCCACTGTATATATATATATATTAGCTTCACTGCTTATTAATATTTGGAAAATGTTTATCCATAAAATCAAAAGTGCGACCAATAAAGTCATGTGGTCTAACCAACAGGATAAAAAAAGAAGGAATCTATATCATACTAATGAACACTGTAGACCCTCATGAATGATTCTGACAATAAGTATTATAAGATGTCAGTTCATTTGACAAATGAATGATCAATGTCAGAACCAATGACATTTGGTATCCTTGATATCAAACCTGCTTCATCCCATTTTTATGTGCCAATTTTGACACATTATTTTATACACTGGTTTCTCAAGCCTGATCTCACGACGAAAACGTACCTGTGGCATTTTTTGTGCAATACGCGAAATATACGTAGCGCCATGCACGTTTCGTGACATATTCGATGTGAAATGTCCACTGAGTGGCGCTAAAAGAGTGTTCGTTTTTTCCGCCGGAACAGATTAACGTACATATGGTACTTTTTATGTGACGTTGGTTTTGTACGTGTCGCCGCAGTTCTGACTTGAATTGTCCATTAAAGGGGTCATCGGATGCCTATTTTCCACAAGTTGATATGATTCTTTAGGGTCTTAACGAAAAGTCTATAACATACTTTGGTTAAAATTTCTCAATGGTTGTGTAAAAAACACCCTTTTTACCTCGTCAAAATCAGCTCTGTTTTCAGCAAGCTGTTTTAGTCCATATTCCTTTAAATGCTAATGAGCTCTGCTGACCCCGCCCCTCTCTTCCGTGGGGTGACGAGCCTTTCTCATGAGACTGTTTACTTTAACCGCGGAACTTTCTAACTCACGTTATTAGGAAAGGCGATTGCAAAGATTCATAAAAGAACCTTATAATAGATTACCCCCTAGATTCAATATGAAACTCTTACTAAAACAAAATAGTGATCATAATCATGCTGAGGCTTTTAAAAAAGTGTTTAATATATGCCGACTCGCGCATATGATTCGCTCTGTGCGATCGCGTCTCTGGACCGGAGCCAAAGTCTGGATCAGACTGTGCACACTGCCGCGGTTCGCGTGACACAATGCGAAACCAGACCTCATTTGCCCCAATTGAAAGCATATTTACACTGTCTGAATCGTTCCCTATCGCCTACATTGTGGACTATGTGCCATTCACCCTACAGAAAATACTAACACTGTGAACAAGTGACCAATCTCAGCCGCAGTTTCAGCATCTATTTATAGTGTAGGGGGCGGGCGCTTCGGATTCTAGAG
>NW_015628507.1:339382-344681 GCF_001515625.1 Sinocyclocheilus rhinocerous
GATCGTGTGTCCGGACCGGAGCCAAAGTCCAGATCAGACTGTGTGCGCTGCCGGGGTTCGCGTGAAACACAACGTGAAACCAGACCTCATTTGCCCCAATCGAAAGCATATTTACACTGTCTGAATCGTTCCCTATCGCCTACATTGTGCACTATGTGCCATTCACCCTACAGAAAATACTAACACTGTGAACAAGTGACCAATCTCAGCCGCAGTTTCAGCATCTATTTATAGTGTAGGGGGCGGGCGCTTCGGATTCTAGAGAGCATTTGATTGGTCAGAAGATTTGATGAGAAGCTGAAGTACGAGGTGACGTCAAAAAATAGTTTATCCTTTTTGGTGGAAGTAACGAACTGCAAGATTTGACTGCTTATATCTTCTAAATGCGAATTTTGTCACTGTTTTTGGAGCACCCTGGATTATAGATAACCTTAAGACTAACATATTGATAGGCTACTAACACCCAAAAAACTTTAATTTGGATTTCACGGTGACATAAAATGTGACATAAAAACGCAATCGCAAGCATGCTTTTTTAGCTTGTTTTTCAATCTCTCATTATTGAGCTCTTTCATCGCAAGTCATGTTTTTCACGGAATTCGTACCCAAGTGTTCCACATCCTCTAATTCTTGTTTTCTACTTCCTACATAGGCTGCTAAATTGTAAGGCAATAAAAGAGAAACATCAATAAGCGACTTGAGACAATGAAATTGAGCTAATTTAAAGGGGTCATATGATGCTTTTTTAAAGATCATTATTTTGTGTATTTGGTGTAACAGAATATGTTGACATGCTTTAATGTTCAAAAAACACATAATTTTTAAGTTTCAAAGTAAATATCAAGACAGTTAATAATGTCGTTAGTTTTACCATCAGTTCAAGCCCGAAAGGGCAACAGAGTCGTGTGACAGACACAGTGATGATGCAGTACACAAGCCGCGGTTAAGACAGCTGACGTGCTATGATTTCTGACAGGCTGCTCACTCTCCTGTGATGTGACCCTGTTCCCCTTTGATTTTTGCTAGACATTAATGTCTTTAGAATTTGCCTTTGTTTATAGTAAGTAAAGTAACTTAAACATCAACTAACAAGTGCAAATTCCACTTTCATAGCTTTAGCTTTTGTTGACATGAAGAACATTAAGCAACATTTTGGCTTATGTCTAAAGAAAATATTTTGATTAAATATTGTCTTCATAATAAATAAACTTTTGGCCTTTTCTGAATGCTTTTGTCTTTTAAAAAGAAAAAAATAATTTTGAATAGTATTAAATCAAAATGTAAGGTTTGAATTTAACCATAAATACAATTTGAGAAAAACTATCAAATTTGGTTGTAAAAAAAAATTAGAGTTTTTTTTCCCAAAGTATGTTTTTCAGTGTGCTTAAGCTGAATTAAGCTGAGTCTAAATTTTTAATAAGTTTTATTATCGTTAATTAAAAAAAATATTAAAAATTGTTTTCATAAATTTAAATACCTTTGAAATAAAATCAAATCTAAATAGTTGAAAAACTTAAATGTAAAATACTTATGAAAATTTAAAATGTTGCCTGGGCAATAACTGAAATAAAATAGGTTTAAGCTGAAGCACAAAAATTACTAAAACTGAAAAAAAAAAAAAAAAGCTAATTTAATTATTTTTTGAAGAAGTGGCACGTGGAAACATGGAAGTGAAAAAGCCCTTTTTTTCTTTGTGTCACTTGACCTTTCTGCCCCGTCCGTCTTATATCTTGACATTTGTGTTTGTGAAGCTGAAATGGCCAGTGTGACCTTCAGCTTTGATACAGGCAGTGTGCTGACAGGCGGCAGACCCTCAGGACACAGAAAGACACCTTTAACGCAAACAAGCCGGTGTCTCATCTTTCCCTTCCATAACATCCATCAAACAATGCTAAATATCTCAACATCCTCCATTCACAGGGCCATCACAGACCTTGCCACGAGGAATGAACACAATACTGAAGAGTTTGCTTTGTGATGACACCTTTTTATGTGATATATCTTGAATGGCTCTTTTTTTTTTTGTACAGCATAAAAATGTCTGTCAGCAGTATTCACAAATGCTTTGTGCTTTACCACAGGAGTAGTTCATCCAAAAATCATTTACTAGTGTTATTTTAGTATTTACATGCTGTTTAGATTTTAGATACTATTTTGTTTTTAATAATCAGTTTTTTATTTTTATATTTTATTTATAAACATATTTATTCATTCATTTTTATATAAGTTTTAGTACATCAGGTTATTTTGCATTATTTCAATTAAAGTTTATTTTATTTGAAGTAGCAGTTGTTTATTTTTTTAGGGTTTTAGTTTCAGTTAATTGTAATAACCTTGTAATAACCATTTACTCATCATTCACATTCTAAACTCCAAATTTAAATGGATAAAGGGATAGTTCAGCCAAAAATACAAATTCTGTCAAGAAGAAAAGGAAAAGGACACTTCACTTTCAAGCTGTGTTACACTCAAGTTTAGAAATTTGATAGTCCTTAGGGTCCAAAACAACATCAGGACTCCATTGACTTTCATTGTATGTAAATACTGTATAATAATATATATAAACAAATAAAACTTTAAAACGTTTAGAAATATCTTCTTTTGTGTTCCACAGACAAACAGATAGTCGTAGAGGTTTGTAACAACATACTTTGGCGTTTGGATGAACATTTCCTTAAGGAATCTTACATGCGCTCCTAAACCCAAGCAACCCCAGAATGCTCTGCAATAAGTTCAGTAAAAAGTTTCATCCAAGATGGTGGATTGAGTCTTGTCGGTATAATCAACAGATGCTGTTGATAGCCATTAACTTGCATAGAACATGAATTTGTAGAAAAGGGCATTTTAAGCTCCTCTGTGGTCTGCCCTTTTTTTTTAAAGAGAGAAGATCTTAGAAAAATTATTCAGCTGATATTTTAAACAGATTTGGCATTCTGAGAATTCTCTGTGGATATGATTCAGAGCTAATGAGGAAAAATATGCATGCTCAGGAGAAGCCATATCTGATCTGTAATAATGGGAATTATGCTAAGAGTGATTTGTCATTTGGTCATATTTCTAGTTATTGATATGTTCTTAAAGTCGTAATACCCATCCAGAAATAGCAATTCATCTAATTTTACTAGAAACATTCCATCTCCAAGTAGGTCACTTCAAATAAGTTATCAAATATGCTCAATTATCTCATGTTCTTACTGATTGACATGAATGGGAATATTTGAAATTGTAGCTATGTCCATCCACACTCAAGGACATAAAAGCACTCTTAGAAATATACAAGAGTAATGAGACATTTAGGGAATTTCTGTCCATACCATTTTTAAAGCACAGGCATTGATGTCCATATTCATTGTGACAAACTGGTAACAGGATTCCAAGGAGCCCCGATAATGGAAAAGAATATGAGATGGGAAGAAAAATTATATTCCTATGGTTTTGGATTCTCTCGTAAACGTTCTGCGTTCCCTGAGAAACTTTGCATTTGTTAACAAAAAAATAATTCGTAAAGCTTTTGTGTTCCCTTCCATTCACTCACAAAACTTTTGCATTCGCTCACAAACTTTTTACGTTCTCTTAAGAAACTTTGCTTATGCTCACACGTTTCCAGAGAAACTTTGTGTTCACCTACAAAAATGTTGCATTCATTCACATAACTTTCTCCATTTGCTCACAACATTTTTGCCTTCCCCTGAGAAACTTGCCTAAACATTTGTATTTGTCTACAAAACTTGTGCATTTCAATGGGAAACCTTGTGTATGCTCGCAAAAGTTTTGCGCTTCTTCAAGAAACTTTGTTGGCTCACAAAACTATTGCATTCGCTCACAACATGTTCCCTGAGAAAAATGTTGCATGCTTTCTACTTTCAACGTTTTGTTACCCCAAGAAACTCGCAAAATGTTTGCATTTCCCAAAGAAATTTTACATTCAATCACAAAACATTTATATTCGCTCACAAAACCTTTGGATTCTTTCAAAAATCTTTTGTACTTCCCAGAGAAACTGCTTTGCAAGTCACTAAGTCTGCATTTATGCTACACTGTTCAAGTGACCCAATTCCAATTTTTTTCCTCCCATGTGGCACAGATCGGATATGGCCCATGAACATGTAAGCAGGAAAAAGAGCATATGGATTCCAATATTCTCAGATTGGTTTCAGACCTCATTCATATGTGGAAAAAAAATCGGATATAAATCGGATACATGCATTTGCATCTGCCATGTAAACTGACAGATTGGATATTCCCCAGTGAATGCGAGCCATACATCACTGAAAAAACAATAGTAGTGATTGATGTTGACTCAGGTGGACACTTTTCCGGGCAGGGTTGCCAAGTCCGCGGTTTTCCTGTGGTATCGGGCTACTTTTACACTGTTGCCATGGGTTGTTTTTCCGTCTGGGGGTTAAAGCAATCTCCTCCTCCCCTGGAATGTGATTTTGAGAGAGGAGCCCCAATGGAGAGAAAAACCACACACACACAGTTCTGATTAGTAATTGGACTGGTTTGGTTTCACAGACCTGGCAACCCTGTTTCCGGGTCAGTATGTCTACCTTGGGTTGTTTCGCCAAGTGTATATTGTAAATGCAGATAAGGGAAACAGGTCACTTTTAAGAGAAGATGTAGGCTGGCTGTCAAAAAAAAAAAAGTGTATTTATACAGTGGTGGCCAAAATGCTTATAGAACACTAGTATTTTCACCAGCTAAAAAATGGTTTGAAGTCAGTTATTTCTATCTTTTGCTGTAGTGTGTCAGTAGGAAATATCAGTTCACATTTCCAAACATTCATTTTGCCATTCATTGTAATAATCCAGTGAGATTTTTGTTTGCACAAGGAGTCTGACAGCAGACAGTGCTCCACACAGAGATCTGATCATCATCATCAGTCTGTCTGGAATGACATGAAGAAACAGAACAAACTGAGACAGACTGCTCCAAGATGCTTCAAGAAACCTACCTGCAAAGCTACCTGAAAAGCCTTGCGCAAGTGCACTGAGGGCAAAATCTGCTTTGAACGCAAAGGATGGTCACACCAAATGTTGATTTAATTTAGTTAACAGAAGTTAATTGATAAAGAAAATCTATTTATGACATTATTTTTGACAGCATCCTCATTTTACAGCATTTTTACCCAAGTGACTAAAACTTTTAACAGTACTGTAGCTTTGCAGGTAGGTTTCTTGAAGCATCTTGGAGACGTTGCCACAGTTCTTCTGGATTGAGTCCGTCTCAGTTTGTTCTGTTTCTTCATGTCACTCCAGACAGACTGATGATGATCAGATCAGATCTCTGTGTGGAGCAC
>NW_015628507.1:344768-370848 GCF_001515625.1 Sinocyclocheilus rhinocerous
GTCAATGCATTCCTATTTCATTGTTGTCACAGAAATCTCTTGGTTCCACCAGTTTTTTTTTTTAAGTTCTTCCCTAAGCACCAAGGAAAAGGTGACCATGAATGTGAGGGATTGGAAATATCACCCTCTTTATCTTGCCTATCCAATCCACTTTCTTTTTCTCACAGTACATATCCACTGATGCAGAATGAGCGGCGCATGAGCTGACATTTTCAATTAATTCTCTATGGGAGCTAGGGGGCAGGATTGCTCAGGGGATTGACAGCAGGGCAGAACAAGTGGTGAGAGCATCAAAACGTTGGGAAATTCCAAACTTATGAAGATGTAAATGAGAGTGAAAATCAGCCAGTGTGTGGCTGTTACAAAATTAAGCTGTATCTGTCAGAAAAAAGAAACAAAAAAAAACTTTTGTGTATTGGACTTTAGCTATAAATCTGAGATATCAAACAGAAATGTCCCATATCAGACTCTGAAGTCGACTCTGATTAGTCAGTCTTACACACATTTATATGAAACCTTCACATTAGCTTCTTATTCGCCCAAGTTGATCAGATGGTGGCACTGTTGAGTTTGGTTCCATCCTCTGTGCAAAACCCTGAGCTCAAGGCAGGACAGAGACAAACATGATTTAGTGTCTGGGTTATGTGAAATAATCTAATTTCATTGGCCAGGGAAAATATTTATCAAATTGTGTGAGGCTCACATGGCGTGTAGGTGTGAAACAGAAAGAAAATGACTATGATTACAGCGTGAGTAGATCAAATCAACCCTAAAACATGCTCTTAACAAGTTATCGATAACCCTGTGTCAAGTTATTGACAGGCTTTCACAAAATATTTGTGACTTCAAATGGCAAAACTGACAGGCTAATTCGTACATGTCAACCGTTTAAAGAGTTCCAGGTTGATTTTTGACTAGCCAACCCTGGACTGTCATTTTTGTACATGGTTATGCTCCATCTGCCTTTATTATATTTTGACAATGTTGTTCCTCTTTGAATGCAAAGTACCTTTTTTTTGTTGAGCTGTTCAACATCTGTAACGGATTAGCCTGTGCCATGCTAACTGTCATACAATGGCTGACTAGGCTATGCTAACTTGGGTCAATGACAAATAGGTATGTCCTTAAATAAATAAAATGATAAGAAGATAAGTAAAAAGAACATCCTTAAATAAAAAAGTATGACAGTGTCTTAGAAATGTACTTTTTATGGTTTTGAAAAACTTTCATTGCATTTTTCAACAATAGTTTAAACTGAATGACTGTAAATGTCATGTGGTGTAACCATCGATAAAAAAAAAACATATTTTCAACATGTGAGTGTACAAATATTAATCATTATTTTTAAAACCAGTTTTAAATATATTTTTCAAGGTATATCAATGTGTTAATTATAAAGATAATATTAATACAAGCCAAAATGATTAGTTATTATTAAGTATTTTGTGGGGTTATGCCATATGACATTTTACAACCTTAACTATCCTTCCCTTGCTGTAAAAAGTAATCTGTAATGTAATTTTAGAAAACGTATTGCCTTTGACCCACAGATTTGAATGTTATAATTTATTATTATTAAATATTTGTTATGTTTTATTTTTACTTATAATAACTAAATAATACTAAAAGGTTATGCCAAAGTACAAAACAAAGTAAGGTTTTCTTTTCAAGAAAATAAAGTTAATTTAGTTAATTCTATGATTAACAAAGACATGTTAATCACAGAAGATATAGTTTCAATCCATTGTATGTATGAATGTATTTTTGAATACATTAATATCTCTAGACACACACAAACAAATAAATAAAAAATATGGCATCACCTGTTGGTAGATGGCATAAATATATCTAAACCCAAAAAGCTAGCTTTCTTCAGTTATTATGGACCTCTTTTATCACAAAATTCACACTTTCCGGGTGGTTTTCCCATCAAATGCCTGATAAATCCACACATATGAGTGGAGAAACATCTCCAACACCTGGAAGTCCAGTTGCTTTTGAATAAATTGCACCTGACAAGGCTTGGTCAGCATCTGAATGCTGCAAAATAGAGCCAGTTGACATCTTAAACTGTACATCTGTCAGTGCGCTTTAAAGTGTTTTAGCTGTGCCTTTTGCAGCCTGCTTCATTGCATAAAGAATGGAGGCCGACATCTGAAGTGGGAGGGTTACATAACACTCTTAGTCCAAAGAGTGTGTGATATTATGGGTTCATTTCATGTAAAAGCAAGAAAGATTCTGAGAATTCGGAGCATTAAGCACCATGTTAACATCTATACAGAGCATTACAGGACAATGATAGGTTTAGAAGTGCTTCATGGAAATGGCACATGTCATTTTTTCCCCCCTAGTCTTGCATTAACTGACTCCTGCTGCACTATATATTGCATATATCGATAGGTGATTTTTTTAGAGTGTGCTTTTAAGTCGCACTTGTGTATTAAATTGAAAGTTGTCTTGTTAAAATAATAGTTCAGATAAAAATAAACTCTGCCACCATTTACTATTCCATTTAAAGGGGTCCATTTATGCTCTTTTACAATGTCTTGAATTTGTTTTGGGGGTGTACTAGAACATGCTCTCATGCTTGGTGGTTTCGAAAAACGCATTATTTTTTACATAATTTACATTATTAAAATGATATTGCAAGACATAGAGTGGTAATGTTATTGTTGTTTTTTTTGTTTTTTTTTGCTAAATCACGTTTTAGATAGGATGTCAACAACCGCTTTTTTATTTTATTCATTTATATTTTTTTATACTTGGTTCCATGGTTACACCCCAGGACATTTGAGTCATTAGGGTTTTGTTTTTGTTGTTTTTTTTCTTTGATTGATTGATTGATTGATTGATTGATTGATTGATTGAAAATGGCATAAACATTTTTCAAAACCATATGAAATCCACATTACAAAGAGTACATTTTTAAGAACTTGGCACATGCGTTTCTTTTTAATTATTGCATTTCTTTTTAAATTATTATTCCTGTTCTTTATTGTTGAAGCTCTCATTTGTCAGTAAAGAGATTTGGAATGACATGAGGGTGTGTAAATATAGAATTTTAATATTGGGATAACATACCTGATTTATAATTGGGTAAACCCAACTGCAATAATTTTAATATAAAATTATTAAATGACTGCCTCCACTATCGCCCAATTAGATCCCTACCGAGTTTTAACTCTTGTGAAACCCAGTGACAGCAGGACGGTGGCTCTGTTCCAATAACCTCCTGGAGTCTGACACATACAGTATGCTCAGTCACAGGTGATTTAGACTGGAGTCCATCATGTCGCAGCTGTCATGTCCATGATGGATGCATGCAAGTAACTTACTCCGTTTTTCCTACTGACACTCCAGCCTTGGACTCAAATGGAGTGCTTTACAGGAAGAGAGGAGGGGAGTGACTCTCTTAAAAGCGTAGAATTTGAAAGCAGTTAAAAGCGTTTTGAAGGTAACTTATCATGCAACTGATATTTTGGCAGGAAAACACTCCCTTGAGGTCTGTCCACATGCCACAGCAACCAAAAATGGCCCAAATTTGTAGACCTCAGAATAGCATTTTTTATTATTTGTATTTTATAATATTGTAAATCTAAGAGACAAATCCCTCAGCTAATGAAGATATATATCGTTGTTCTGATTTGAAGAGTACCATCCTGACCTCTCGCAGCAGTCTGTTTGGGAAACCTCAAGTGATCTCCCAACAACAGATTGATGGAGACTTAGCTTCCACTCAAATCAAAGAACGCACCTCATTCAGTTATTTAAGATGCACGATAAACACTACATTGTGAATAGTCTTAACTAAAAGGGAATTGTTTAGCATGAAATAAAAATGGCACAAATTTTATAAACAAAATCTAGATTTTTATTTCTTTATTTTAACTTGGGAATAAAAAGAAAGAAAGAATTTTGAATAATTGAGAAGTAGAAACATATTATGCAAAATGAAGAAATATTTAACATTCTGTGTCATTTCTGGGTCTCTTATTCTATCAGTTGACATGCATGTAAACTCAGATGTTCTGTTCTTGCTTCCATTGAAGTACAAAATGCAACTCATGTGCTGATGTTATTAGGGATATTTAACCTTAAAATTAAAATTCTGTTATCATTTATTCACCCTCATGTTGTACCAAACCTATTATGACTTTCTCCTGTGGAACATAAAAGAAAATATTTTGAGAAATGTGTCAGTGTTTTTGTCCATACATAGGAAGTAAGCGGGCACCAAAACTTGTTGGTACCAATATTCTTTTAAATATTTTGCATTCCACAGAAGAAAGAAATGTTTATAAACAATTTTGTTTTATTTTATAATTCACTTCATTTTATCAAATAAAATACTTTTTAATACTTTTATTTGAATACTTTTTTAATTGCATTGATCTTTATTTTTAATCAAATAGTCTTACATAAAATATACATTATTTACATTTCAACTTAAAGTCTATAATTAGCAAAAAACTATGAAACATATTTGTCATTGTATTTTTACAGAGAAATAATATATTTTTATAGAACAGAACAAAATAGAATAGATCTTTATTGTCATTGTAAAAGTAATAATGAAAAAAACGTTTAGTAGCTCTTCAATTAGTAGAATAAACACTGTAAACATTGTATATAAATAAGGACCATTGTTAAAGGAGAAACAAAGTAAATGAAATTAGGTACATATATACAAACAAACAGTAAAAACAGACAAGACATATATACACAAATATACAAGTATTTTTTATAGAATAAAAATAACCGTAGCTGCCAGTTTTTACACTAATGTACACTTAACACATATATTTACTTAACACATTTCTATTTTTGTTTTTCAGTTTTTCATTTTTTTAATAAATGAATCTGCCAGTTTTTACACTAATGTACACTTAACACATATTTACTTAACACATTTCTATTTTTGTTTTTCAGTTTTTCATTTTTTTAATAAATGAATGTCAGTGGAGTTTGTTTGTGGTAGGGCATTGCTTTGCTAAGGTTTAGTGAGTTACGAGTTAAGTTGAACACATATGGTTAAAGTTTTATTAAAATCCCTAACCCTACAAGTAATAATAATATGCTTGCCTTAGCAAGCACCACTAATAAATTCATACAGACTCAACCAACTGCAGAAACCAACTGAGATTCTTGTTTCAATCTACTCTGAATATTGCCATCCCAAATGACGCACAACAGCCATTAACAGCTCCTATCTGCGTCCCTTTCTGCTCCCGTTAAAACCATCAGGCTCTGCCTCTTCATTCCTGGATGGCTTTAAATTGGCTGAAAATTACGCCTGTCATAATCATTAGATCATGTTGCCTAGCAATATGTTGCAGTCCCCACGGCGACATCACTGTCAGGACCAATGTGCTCCCATCTGGTGGAGTGCATTGTGGGAGCGAGAGATTGCTTCCGCCAGCTTTTGGATCTCTGACTCGATTGTCCTGTTTAGGAAGGCCACCTGCTCTCTGATGTACCAGCAGGCATGGAGCGTCTCGATTTTGGGAGCACTTTTCTCTTGGATGAAAGTGTGCGAGTGTGGGTGTGAACATGAACCAGATTTGGAACAAGCTCCAACAGTCTGTTTATAGAAGATGGAGAGAACATGTACAAAACAAAGCTCTGACCTAACAGAACTGCATACTGCTCATACTTGGGTTTAGGGATTGGAACAAACCCCTAACCCTGAGTATTAAACTTCAGGACACATTGTTTGTGCTCTGAGCATAAATCATACCTTAAATCATGTGGCTTGTTGTCCTTATGGTAACATGTGACTTATAAGTAAGGCTTGACTTTGGTTGCTTGTTTATTCAGATTGTATTTGAGCCCTTACTGTGGTTGAATGCAGCTGTAAATCTCAAACACTGAAGCCACAGTCACACTAGCACTGCAACAGTCATAATAGTCACATTATGCAGCATATTTTTTAAAATATATTATACATCCACAATGTAAGAACATGCAATCTACTTTACTTCAACATTGCATATTTAATTTTTGCATTCTTTTATTTCAGCTAAGAGTATCAGTCTTCTACTGGTCACATGTCTTCACATGATAAGAATCCGCAGGGCAGAGCTCATAAACTTACATTTTGTAATGCTAATGCAACAAAATTCAGTTTGTGTTCCCCTGTCTCTCAAATGCGTATGAATGGAAGTCAATTAAATGAAAAGTGTAGTGTAAACACAAGTAGGGGCAACAAATGTATCATGGGTAAGTCATTGAATTATTCACTCAACCAATTTGTTCGCACTGATTTATTCAAGAAACAAACACAACTACTGTATGTTGCTTGTAGACATACAAGGGCTGATCATGCTTTGACTTTTGAACTGTATGTCTGAAATGTAAATTAATATTTAACATGAACTTATTCTTTATTCAATATTTTATAAAAGCGATAGCACACTCGTAATGATGCAAGTCCTCACTGATATTCAAAACATCCAACAGAATGCATTTTTGCATTCCGCCCCTAGTAAAAAAGTCATATATTTAAAATACATTTATTTCATACTAAGTATAGTTCAAATCTATTAACATATTTACTGACATCGCTCGAGATTCACTGATATAAAAATTATTATTCAGCATTATTTGGAGTACTACTTGTGCACAATGCATGTTTCTTATTATTAAGCCTAAAATGTTTTTAATGTCACTATTGATGAGGAACTATTGTTTTTAAATGCAAGATATTCAAAGTGTACCTGAACTATAATCGCAGTAGTTCCATTTTAGCACAATCGAATATACTTCAGTATATCTTTAGTTGGACTTCAGCACTACTTCCGCACAATTAAAGTACATTAAGTACAAAATTAGTTGTTCCAATTTAGTAGACTTTAAGTATACCAGTTTAGTACACCAAAAGTACAACTGCAGAGTATTTTTATTAGGCAAGGCAAGGCAAGGCAAGTTTATTAATATAGCACATTTCATTCACAATGGTAATTCAAAGTGCTTTACATAAAAGGAAGCAAAATAATCATAAAAAAAAAAATCACAACAATAAAACAAGGAATTTAAAAACTTTTAAAATGCATTCTGTGTGAATATTGAATATTGAATTGAATATCCGCTTACTCGTGTGATAGGTTCAATTGCTTATGCGTCTTTTATGTGGACATGACATCTATTTTAACAGCACCAACTCCTCAATATTCTTTTGCCATGCTCAGGGAATTCCTTAACTTGTTTAAAACCTCCTGCCAAACAATTCTTCTTGTCTTGTCAAAACACCCTCCTCTTTCTCGCCCTCTCCCGCTCACTGTCTGTTTGTCTCCCACTCTCACTCAGCACTCGATACTCCCATCTGTGGAATGCAGAGAGCTGCTCCTCTGTCTCAGGTAGCAAAGGTTACACCACTGGCCATTGCTATTTCCTCTAAACTTCACTTATCTAAGCATCATCCTATGTATTCCTTTCAGAAATAAGAAAACCATTAAGCCCGCATGCAGTATAAACCAGCACTCACCCACAGTTCATTTACAGCATGAATTCTGTTATCTAATCAAATACAATCTGAGAATAGAAGATAGAGTATTGCAGATATCAGTGAAATAAGCAGGCTTGGCTGTTTAACAGATAATAGGGAGTTTTCTCAGTATGTAGACTTTAAGTATACCAGTTTAGTACACCAAAAGTACAACTGCAGAGTATTTTTATTAGGCAAGGCAAGGCAAGGCAAGTTTATTAATATAGCACATTTCATTCACAATGGTAATTCAAAGTACTTTACATAAAAGGAAGCAAAATAATCATTAAAAAAAAAATCACAACAATAAAACAAGGAATTTAAAAACTTTTAAAATGCATTCTGTGTGAATATTGAATATTGAATTGAATATCCGCTTACTCGTGTGATAGGTTCAATTGCTTATGCGTCTTTTATGTGGACATGACATCTATTTTAACAGCACCAACTCCTCAATATTCTTTTGCCATGCTCAGGGAATTCCTTAACTTGTTTAAAACCTCCTGCCAAACAATTCTTCTTGTCTTGTCAAAACACCCTCCTCTTTCTCGCCCTCTCCCGCTCACTGTCTGTTTGTCTCCCACTCTCACTCAGCACTCGATACTCCCATCTGTGGAATGCAGAGAGCTGCTCCTCTGTCTCAGGTAGCAAAGGTTACACCACTGGCCATTGCTATTTCCTCTAAACTTCACTTATCTAAGCATCATCCTATGTATTCCTTTCAGAAATAAGAAAACCATTAAGCCCGCATGCAGTATAAACCAGCACTCACCCACAGTTCATTTACAGCATGAATTCTGTTATCTAATCAAATACAATCTGAGAATAGAAGATAGAGTATTGCAGATATCAGTGAAATAAGCAGGCTTGGCTGTTTAACAGATAATAGGGAGTTTTCTCAGTATGGAGTTAAATGCCCCGTAATAATATTTCTAAAGCGACTCAGGGGAACTGTCTTGGAAGACAAAGTGCCGACTTGAAAGCAAGTTTTGTGTGATGATGGATTATAGCAAAACAAATAATAACTTAAAACTCATTTGGCTTGGTTTCAACCTCGTTTGATCATAAAATGATGTTGTGTTGCTCTGTAACTAATCTACTTGAAAACCTGGTGCTCTAACAAGAAAAACTGCACTGCGCAAGATTAAAATAGCTGTAGTGCCATGATATGGGTATGCATATATATGCATATGTATAAGGTGGCAAGAATATGTTTGTGAACCCTTTGAAAATATCTGCATTTCTGAATTGATAACTCATAAAGCTGATCAGATTTTCAAGTTACAAAGTCACAATTTTATTGAAGACATTTAGTGATCATTGACAGGACAGGTGGGAAAATGTAAGTGAAACTCGACTTACAACTTCTCAAAAAGCTAATTGGAGTCAATTAAGAAGATGAGATTGAAAGTGTGGTTTGGACAGATGCCCTGCACTTTAAATATAAGCACACAAAGCCTGGTTACTGATACATTTATTCTCAGGAAAGTTTAAATAGTGTGATCCATGCCTCGCTCCCAAAAGCTTAAAAACACATAGCTGGAAAAGGCTAGAAAAGCATTGTCAAAGACCTGGGTGTTCATGGATCAACACACCAGGAAATCCTAAAAGAGGTGAGAAGAAACCTATTACAGCAAAAGACCTCTAGAAAACTTTGTTCATGTGGACAACAGGACAGGATTAAGGAAGCTACTGCTGTCTAAAAAAATTATTGAGACATGTCTCAGTGTTACCTGGTTGTTCCATTTCTGGGAAAATGTTCTGTGGACAGTCGAGAACATTTTGTTTAGAGGAAAAAGGGTACTGCATACCAACTCCAAACCTCAGCTCAACTGTCAAACATGGTGGATGGAGCATCATGGTTCAACACTGCTTTGCTGCCTCAGGGTCTAGACACAATCACTGAAGGAAAATGAATTATAAAGTGTATCAAGATTTTTTCCCCCTTTATTTTCATGGAGAATGTCAGAAAAGTCTTCAAGGTTTAGAGAAGTTGAGTGATGAGATAAGACAAAGACTCGAATCACACAATGCCATAAATAATGACTGAAAAGAAGAAAGTTCTGCCAATTCAGATGTCTTATAAGCAGCTACAGAAAATGTGTTTTTTTTAAATAATAATAATAGTAGTAGTAGTATATACAACTTATGTAGGATTAACCATTTTTCACAATGATTCTAAATTTTGTGCAAAACATTCCAATTATTTTGTGTTCCACAAAAAGAATGAGAGTCAATGAAGACAGAATATTCATCATTGGGTCAACTGGCTATTACATGTGTTCGATTACATTATCAAATTCTGAATAAAAATAAGTTATTATTATCTTCATGACAGTTTAAAATGATCATAAATGTCAATTGTATGCTATTAAAATAATATAAATATATAAAAATAATGCTATAAAATAACAGAAATGTAATGGAACTGTGATTCATATATGGTCGTAGACAGGCCTATTAACATTTCCACTGTGTTTGTGAAATACTTGCTTATCAAGGTTAATTGAAAAAGTGTTGTCTCCAGTCCCTGTGTTTAAAACTGTGATCCTTTGCCTACAGCACTACAGCTTTAGAAGCAAAAAAAAAGTAAAACTTTGTCCCAAACTGAGTTCCATTTTGCATTTTCTCCAGGAGGCGGCACAGCAGTCGTTTATAGGCTAATGGAAAAATCGCCCCGGGCTGAAAGTTCCGTTACTTTCTTTTTCTCTTCTTTTCTCTTCTCCAGCGGGAAGCGTCTCTTCTCTCCTCCTTCTCACATCACATCCGGCTCAGTTTCCCGAGCACTTTGGACTCGCTTACAGTGCAGCGTTAGGAAGTCCGAATCATGTAAGCGAATCGATTCGTGGGGACGGTTCGACTCATTTGATTCATTTGATTTGTTGTCTATAAGTTCGCAAACATCCAGTTGTGGCATTTTTAAGTGTAGAAAGTATCAGTGAACAGTCTTAAAAATATTTACCGAATTTTAGTAATCATTTAAATGTGTCTTCGCTCAGCATTTTGTTTAGCCTATTTTTGTAGTGAAAAACCGTGTTTAATGAAATTCTTCTTTAATGATTCTTTAATTAAAGGTTTACCACATTTGTTTACTTTACTTTACTGGTGTCAGATTTTTGCGGTATTTACGCTTCCATAATGTCGTAATTTTACGCCCATAGTTCACCTTACAGCCGAGTGATTCACAAACGCTTGCGAATTGGTTCAGAAGAATCATAAAAAAAGAACCGGTTCAAAAGAACAGCTCCTGCGCGAATCGGACATCACCGTAACGGTGAGTGTAGCAGTTTTAAGAGGCTGCCGTGGATCTGCTGCTGATATGGAGACTCTTACCATCCACAGACACTGATCGTGCAACTTTACTGAGCCGACTGAACGGGTTAGGCGCTTTCATGGCTACTCTCCTGTCACATTAACAACTCCAAACATGTCCAAAAGCCTGAAGAAGAAAAGTCACTGGACTAACAGAGTCCACGAGGTCGTGTTATCCAGGGGTCCGAGTGGTGATCTTGGGTTCGAGCTGCAGGGAGGCGCGGAGAATGGACAGTTCCCCGTTATTGGAGACGTGAAACCGGACAGGGGCAAATTGCACCAGGACGAGCTACTTCTGGAGGTCAATGATACTCCAGTGGCCGGACTGACCATCAGGGATGTGTGGGCTGTGGTCAGACACTGCAAAGACCCTGTCCGCCTTAAGTGTGTCAAACAAGGTTAGTTTTACATTCATTTAAATGTAAGTACATTTAAAGTGCCAACATTTGACCTGTTTTCAACAAAATGGCATAACGTTACTTACTACAGTTGTCATTGCTACTGTAAAAAGCATTTACATGAAAGTTAATGAAGCTTCCAGAAATATTTTGACTTTATTTATTTATTTAAATGTTGTTAAATGTATACAACTAGGAAGCAAACAAGCGCTAGTTTAAGGTTTTCTCTTTTTTTCAACACGTTATCACACTTTTATTGTAATAATAACGTATACAGTATGCGATTATGGCAGAAATTATGGATACTATGGTGAATATCTGTAAGGTTACACCTGTTTGTGTACGTATTTGCACGTGAGCGTGAACTTTTGCATATGTTATGTATCACATTGCATCCAAATGTAACATAAGAAGCAAGAAGTGGTGTTGTTAGAGTTTCACAACTGCTCAGACTCGCGTGTGAAAGTTGTTGGTTTGTTGCTATAGAAGCGGAGTTGGTGTGTTTCTGGAAAGGGGGCGTGTCCAACGCTACAGTAGCGCGTCCTGGTGGTGATGTTACGTCATCGTCACGTTTATAACGTCACTGCGCTGCATGCCATATACTATTTAGTGTTTGTAAACTTCTTGCTACATTTAGCCAAATTGAGCTTCTTTGTTGACACTGAAGGGTTATCTTTCCGTTATCCTTCAGTTTAGTTTATGTTATCAGACTGTGATCCGGTCTTTGTGGGTGTGCCACGGTTCTGAAATACATCATGACATTACTATTTTCCCAATAGGCCTGTATCTGAACCTCACAATCACACTGTCATGAATGATGCCAGTAGAGTGGCTTGTCCTTTCTGTTTAGTTACAGACCCATAATTGTAAACAGTTTAGCTTCTTTAAGATTACTGGTTTAGGATGTGAGCGTGGCATTCTTTTCCTTTGACATGTTGTTTTTTATAAGACCTACCATCAGTAAATGTCTTCTAGAGAAGGGGGTTTAGAACTATTTGATCCCAAGAAACCCTCAAATATGATGATCACATGAAAGGGACCCCTTGCTGACAGAATTTTCTCTTCTTACTGTTAAAAAAAAGCAAAGCACTAGTTTTTAAAATACTATAAAATAAAATAATCAAGTCTAATCTCATGCTTTCCAACTAGTATTCTAGAAATTAGAATGAAACACTAGCAATGTTTTTTTTCTTTCCTTGAAATTTTCTGTGGACTATGAAAGGCTTTATATTTGTGATTTAGCATCTCATTATATTTAGAATTTTTCTTATAATAATGATCAGCTAATGTCCCATAATAATGAGCTTCTCATTATATTCAGAACATTTCTCATAATACTTAACATCTCATAATAAAAATAAATTTTCTCATAATAATGAAGTTAATGTTTGATAATAATAATAAGCTTTCCTATTATATAGAAAGTAGAATGAACATTAATAATGTAGAATTTGGTAAATGTGACTTTTTTCATTAACTCCCCCACCCCCTTATTATTATTAACTTATCATGAGAAAGTCTCCCATTATGAGATTTCAAGTCATTGTTACTAATTCATAATTATTATTATTATTTTTATTTTCATATTATTTCAAATTTTATGACCACTAATAATAATAATAATAATAATAATGAGGTTTCTCATTATTTTCTCAATGCAATGAGATTATCATATGCTAAATTATTTTTTATGAAAAAAATGATAAGTGCTAAGTGATAATTATAAGAAAGCTTCTCATTATTATGAATCATATTTTTCACTCAACTGAGGCGGAAACAACCCAACTCTAATGCATGATTATTATTATTATTATTATTATATGCTTGTATTTTATTAGATGCATTTAGCTCCTTTCCCCCTATTGTCCATGACCCAATCAAAACAGACCCATTAGTGACAAGCCACTGCTCTCGAAATCTTCAAAATAGTTTGTTGTAAATTTTGGCCTGTGAGAATTATCACTGAACATTGAGATTGAAGTCAGAGGCACAGATTTTAACCCCTAGAGTGGCTTGTCCTTTCTGTTTAGTTACAGACCCATAATTGTAAACAGTTTAGCTTCTTTAAGATTACTGGTTTAGGATGTGAGCGTGGCATTCTTTTCCTTTGACATGTTGTTTTTTATAAGACCTACCATCAGTAAATGTCTTCTAGAGAAGGGGGTTTAGAACTATTTGATCCCAAGAAACCCTCAAATATGATGATCACATGAAAGGGACCCCTTGCTGACAGAATTTTCTCTTCTTACTGTTAAAAAAAAGCAAAGCACTAGTTTTTAAAATACTATAAAATAAAATAATCAAGTCTAATCTCATGCTTTCCAACTAGTATTCTAGAAATTAGAATGAAACACTAGCAATGTTTTTTTTCTTTCCTTGAAATTTTCTGTGGACTATGAAAGGCTTTATATTTGTGATTTAGCATCTCATTATATTTAGAATTTTTCTTATAATAATGATCAGCTAATGTCCCATAATAATGAGCTTCTCATTATATTCAGAACATTTCTCATAATACTTAACATCTCATAATAAAAATAAATTTTCTCATAATAATGAAGTTAATGTTTGATAATAATAATAAGCTTTCCTATTATATAGAAAGTAGAATGAACATTAATAATGTAGAATTTGGTAAATGTGACTTTTTTCATTAACTCCCCCACCCCCTTATTATTATTAACTTATCATGAGAAAGTCTCCCATTATGAGATTTCAAGTCATTGTTACTAATTCATAATTATTATTTTTATTTTTATTTTCATATTATTTCAAATTTTATGACCACTAATAATAATAATAATAATAATGAGGTTTCTCATTATTTTCTCAATGCAATGAGATTATCATATGCTAAATTATTTTTTATGAAAAAAATGATAAGTGCTAAGTGATAATTATAAGAAAGCTTCTCATTATTATGAATCATATTTTTCACTCAACTGAGGCGGAAACAACCCAACTCTAATGCATGATTATTATTATTATTATTATTATATGCTTGTATTTTATTAGATGCATTTAGCTCCTTTCCCCCTATTGTCCATGACCCAATCAAAACAGACCCATTAGTGACAAGCCACTGCTCTCGAAATCTTCAAAATAGTTTGTTGTAAATTTTGGCCTGTGAGAATTATCACTGAACATTGAGATTGAAGTCAGAGGCACAGATTTTAACCCCTCCCCCGCTCATTTCATTTCATTGGCCGATCTGTATAATGATATCTGAAGAGCACAACTGGAATATATTTATATGTGTGTGTGCTGTAGATAGTATCAGTGTTTCCATATACTGGTAGTTAAAAAAGTTAGAATTTTTGTCGAAGCGTTTCATGTAATATTTTTCTTTTTCGAGTGCTGTAGCAGGGGCCTACTTGATATTCATTGGACACAGTAGTAGGGCAGACACAAAACTGTGGTCGGTGTGGTCAGATGCCTAGGTAAGTACCCTAAGATGAGATGTCTGTAGCATTCATCTGTGAAATAACAGGTTGTGAAACACACACACACACACATTTACACAGCCTCCCGGGATGACCTGGCCAACTTTTTGATGTCTGGGTTTTGAGTTATCAGCGAGACCGGTTGGCGAAATCAGTTTTTATATTACTTTGAAATGCTGCAAGCCGACCTTTAAATGTAGTTTTGTAACAATATCATAATTATGGCACAGCACATTATTGTATTTATGTTTCATTCATCCCCTTGAGGTAGGATGATATGAGGTTGACATAAATGATCATCTCTCAGCCACCAGTTCTAATTGTAAATTTAATTTGAGTTTGGAAGATGTAATTATAAACATGCCAGCTGAATTGATGTGTTAATGCGGAATGCTTCTGGTCATTTTCTCTCCTGTATTCTTCAACCCTGGACTCTGGGTTTCATGTTCTTCTCTCCACCCACTGCCTGACCTGCCACTTTCATAAACTGTTTAGGGCCAGCGGTAGGCCACATGCTTGTTTAAACCACACCAAGGGGTCGGTATAACCAGGATGTGAGGTCACAGATAGCAAGTGCACATTTTCTGGTACTCAGCTCATAGGGACTGGCAACCTTAACCAGAAAGCTTTATTTTAGATAGAAAAAAAGCCTTGTGATGGAGCCAGAACCACAGCAACCAGAAAGCATGACATCATACAAATGCGGTTGTGGCATCTGTAAACCTAGGAACTTCAGTTTGGCATGAGTTTAGCTTCATTTCACCAGATTGAGTGAAAAGTGGCTCATCCTGTGGCCTTTGTGCTACCTACAGCAATAGCTTAAATTGTGTGGTTTTGAGAAGGTGTGCAATTACTTTAAGTGACTGAACTCAAAAAGAGTAGTGGGAATTTTTTTTTATGATTTGACTTTGAACCGGTTCACCAAAATGTAAACATCGGTTCAGAAAGATAGGTTTGGATACATTTGTCTTTTCTGAAGGTTACACTTACTGTACAGTCCTAAATCAAGTGTCTTTCAATCCAGCTAAATACACAACCACATTGGTATCGTATTAGATATCACCACATTAGTGTACGTGTGACACAGTAAGCAGCCTGCTCGATGCCTTTACCATCAGGTCAAACCCTACAAAGTTAACCAGGCAGACATTAATCATGACCCTTAATTTGGTACCTTATCTGGTGCCCCAGGTCAAATCATGAAAGTTATTAATGGCTTGTGCAGAAGCTTGGACTCAGAAAGCATAACCTTACAAAAACATAATGGAACCTTGGTTTAATAGTGTGGCACAAGAAACAACCTGGGAACAGGCACATAATATCAGTCTGAAAAAAAGTCAAAACAAGACAAATGATCTTTGTGCATCCCAAAGTTTATTGAAACCACTAGATTTACATGACCAGAGTAACTTCTCCACTAGAAACCACAGTCTGCTCACTAGAGATGGTCTTGACAGGAGTGTCTCTGCCTGTAAGAAAAAATGTTAGAAGTGTGAAGGCCACTTAATTCTCAGTTTCTCTAGTCAAGTTAGAGCAAGAACTCACGTTTCCTGGTGCAGCTTTGCTCACAAGATATCACCACATTAGTGTACGTGTGACACAGTAAGCAGCCTGCTCGATGCCTTTACCATCAGGTCAAACCCTACAAAGTTAACCAGGCAGACATTAATCATGACCCTTAATTTGGTACCTTATCTGGTGCCCCAGGTCAAATCATGAAAGTTATTAATGGCTTGTGCAGAAGCTTGGACTCAGAAAGCATAACCTTACAAAAACATAATGGAACCTTGGTTTAATAGTGTGGCACAAGAAACAACCTGGGAACAGGCACATAATATCAGTCTGAAAAAAAGTCAAAACAAGAAATGATCTTTGTGCATCCCAAAGTTTATTGAAACCACTAGATTTACATGACTAGAGTAACTTCTCCACTAGAAACCACAGTCTGCTCACTAGAGATGGTCTTGACAGGAGTGTCTCTGCCTGTAAGAAAAAATGTTAGAAGTGTGAAGGCCACTTAATTCTCAGTTTCTCTAGTCAAGTTAGAGCAAGAACTCACGTTTCCTGGTGCAGCTTTGCTCACAGGAGCCAGAAGATGGATGGCACACCTTTGTACTACAGTGGATGAAAATCTGACAGGGGAAAAAAATAAAATAAATAAAAAAATAGTCATAGAATCCTTGAGTAAAGTTAAAGGTTTAAGTAGTGTGCGTGTGGGGGGCATACGGTTTCCTGCAGAGGAGCCAGTGATGCCGGATCTACAAACGTGAACATCTTCACAATAAAGCGCTTGTAGTGGGTTGGGAACTGAAGACCAGATGATCCAAACACTGGCACCAACGTGGTCAGGTAACGATCATCCTGGTAAGGGCATCTGAAAGGGAATGAAACCCTCAGAACAGGACTCATGGACTAACTGGATAGAGATTGCCATTACACTCACCCATCAACCAGAAGGTCCCACTGGGGCAGACTGAGTGGACTGGGGGTTGAAGTGGTCCAGCAGCGTCCCAGCATCAGGACAAGGTTGGGGTCCGTCCTCTCCAAAATGCGCACCTCAACATACACTGGCTCTCGCAGGACTTTTGTGACCGGATAATCAGCGTCACTGTAGTAGGACGTGTAGGCCTCATCCCCTGAGGAACACTGGTGTTTAACCAGAAACTGCTGCAACCTGGAGTCTTAAGACCGAGAACACATGGGACAAGCACTTACCTTCTGCACACCCTTTGGTGACACATTGACCATTGGCCAGTCTAAGCTCCACCCTGAGGGGTCCGGGGGCAGCTACTGGTGGAGGTGGAGGAACAGTGTTGACCTCCACAACCAGAGCTTCGACAGAAGTACCAGAGTACTTACACTGGAAGAGAAGCCTGACAACAAACAATGAGCTTAGATCATTTGTCAGAGTTTAACGTTTACACCAAGTCATAGATCACTCACTCAAAATGGCTGTCCCTTGTGATGGACCCAAGTGGTCCAATCCCCACTTCATACAAAGAGGTCATTCGGTTCTCATACACCACATAACCATTGTCCTCCTGCAAACAAAAACACTGTTGGCATCCAGTAGATGGTAAGCCATGCAGAATAAAATGAAAGCAGCTACTCACCATCATGCTCGTGCCACAGGCAGTCACAGGGAACTGGTATATAACAAAGGAAGGTGTGAACCCCACAGGACCACAAGGTGGGTCATTTCCACCCAGTAGACGGACCGAATCCAGACTCAGTCGAGGCAGTGTAACATCTCTAGCCACCACTACCACAAACTGACCATCTCTTATACACTGGACAGTCACTGGAACAAAGGCACAAGAGCAGGTTAATGTTGAGGATCAGTTTAACGCCGCTCTTAAAGATTCTTCACAGCGATGCCATAGAACCATTTTGTTCCACAAAAAACCATTCAGTCAAAGGGTCTTAAAAAAAAAAAAGCCATCATGAAGTTCCTTTATTTCTAAGAGTGAAATAGGATAACACTAACTCACACTTACCTGCCTTCCCATAGTAACACTGCTGTCCATTAAAGCAGCAGTTGATAGCTTGACATTCAGCAGCACTGATACCTGGTTGTCCACATTGGATCTGCTCGTAATCGGCTACAGCACATTTATCGAGGAGCTCTGCCTGCACCACTGGCTTCTGAAACTGAAACCTCTGAGGAAACTGCTGATTAGTCTGTTGAACTGGCTGTTTAAATCGCTGGTTAGTTTGCTGGACCATCAGAGTTTGAGGGTTCTGGGGCAAATTACTCCACTGTGGAAGAGCATGACAGAACGCACACAGTGCCAGTACTTGAAACAAACACCACCTTACAGCCATAATTCAACCGTTAGTCTTACTATTAAGACATCACCCAATTGGTCTTTATGTACTCTACTGATTTCAGCTAATTAACGATAGTCCCTCCCTCTTCATTAACATTAATGGTTCTCCAGATTTGCACAAATGGGAGCACAACTGGGTGATTCTCGTTGATTTAATTGTCCTTGTTTCATACATAAAACCACAAACTTGAGCTTAATTGAAAATAGCATACTAGTATTATTTCTGCCATATTGAATTCAGCCTTGGTTTTATCCTTCATTAGCTGAATTTAATTGTTGATGTTTTGACAATTCTGGATTGTTTTATTCTTTGAAACACATCTTGGAATGTACATGCCTGTATTTTCAGACTGGCTCAAAAGAAAGTTGGTTTAACACACTCATGATTACATTGAAGCTTTGAGTGATACTTGAATCCTGTCCCAGCCATAGCTGTTCTATTATTAAATGTTGCATTAAAATAATTAAATTACTGTCATTCATATTATAATATAAGTGCTTTTAATATACTGCACACACTGCAATATCAGTATCCTTCGGTATAGCCCAAAATTTTATTTACCAGGGTGCAGGTTAGCCCTTCACTCATGAGAAAATAATATACCTTATAAATGTATTGAACTATTTATTGTAATATGTTTCTTGTCAGAGGAGGATTGGCTCCACCAAGGTTTTTTTTTTGTTTTTTGTCTCTAATTACCTAAACAAGCTAAGGAATTATTTTACTTGCCACCATCACCTTTGTCTGAAGTGAGAAAGAAATGCTTATAAAAATAAAATTAAAAAGTCATAATTATTGCATAAAATGTCAAAACTATGAGATACTTAATCGTAATTAGGATTTTTATGTCAGAATTATAATTTACCAAAGCATGATTTTCAAAATTATGAAATACTAAGTCATAATGAGATAAAAATGTGAAATGATGAGATGAAAAGTCATAATTATTTTTGTCATAAATTTTTATGTCATAATTATGATTTACATCATTTTCAAAATTAAGATACCAATCATGAGATAAAAAGTCGAAACTGAGATAAAAAGTCATAATTATGACATAAGTCAAAATGTTTTCATAATTTTGACGTGTCATAATTATAATTTAACAAAGCATTCTTTTTTAAAATTGAGATACCAATCATAATTAGATAAAAAGTCCAAATTGAGATGAAAAGTCATAATTATCATAATTATGACTTTTTTAATATCATAATTATGATTTACGTACGTCATTTACAAAATTGAGATACCAATCATAATGAGATAAAAAGTTGAAATTGAGATAAATTGTCATAATTATGACATTGCATGTCATAATTGTCTTTTTATGTCATAATTATGTCTTTTTATGCCATAATTTTGAGAATGAGAACAGCTTGTTTAAGAGAAAAATGTGCAAACACTGATTCATTCACAAACTATCCTACTTGAAAACCATTACTTGAGGACCATTAGAATTGATTTTAGACTGGTAAATAATAAAAAGGGGCTAAAAAATCCTATAGATTGAAGCAGTGACCTAAGTTCTATCTTTTGATTTGAAGAGGTTAGCAACCACCTAGAAATTACCCAGAGCTTCCTATAAAACACCTAACAACATTTAGAACACCTTTTTAACCGCATAGCAACACCCTACCATTGTGTCGGTGAGTATGTGCAAACGCATCTAGTTTATGTTTATTTGCAGTGGATTCACTGCAGTGTTTGTTTATGAAAACGCAGGACCAACTGCAGTGTATGATATATCTGTGGGAATTGAGCAGACTCTAGCCTCAGGAGAGGCAGGAATGGGTTCCAACCCGTCTAGACGAGTGAAAATGTATTGATGTATCTCATTTATAGTCTCAAGCTCTACAGCAGCTTGCCCATGAATGCTTGTCTTGTCATATTATGTGTATGCGGGTTGTGTCTCCCAAGTGAACGCATGGCATACTGGCGCTCATGATGTGCATGCAGTCACCCAGAAATCCTGCAGCGGTCAGGAAATACTGGACCTCTGGTGATCTGAAACTGTCTTTCGCCCTCAGCACTTTAGTCACTGTCAGTCTGCATGGTGCAACGCCCATGAGAGGGGTCAGAGTTTGTGATAATGGAGAGTCATTACTCTTTAACACTTCCTCTCCATCTTTTAGTCTTTCACTTTTTGTTCAAGTGGGAGGTTCACTCAAGGGAGCCAGCTGTGGTTTTTTAACTGTGGCATGCAGTGAGCCCTATTTTTTCACTTTTTCTCTTACGCACTCTTGATCTGTTCCATTTCTAATACCTATGATCGTTTATATATGACATTTCAGAGCAGAACACACTTGAGGAGCGCTGTTATTCGTTTGCCTGAAGGATGGCTATTGCATTGCCCTTTTAATGAAGAATAAATGTTGCCGGTGCCATTGAGCAGTATGATATATTTATAATTTTCTCACTTCATTTTTTATATGTAACTATTGAAAGCTTATTAAAAGTCACCGGAAATTTGAATTAGTTCTTATTAGTCTTATAACCAACAAAAATTTTTAGTTTTTTTTAAATAAAAAAATAAATAAAAAAAATTTGTTATAGCAATTTTTATTAATAAGCATGTCATGTTTTTTCCACTTCATAGGGATTTCTGAAACATTTTTCTATTTTGTAGGTCAAGTACAAATTCTTAATAATATAATCATTAATAATACCAATTATCTAGTGTGTTGTAAACAAGTTTTACTCTGTATCTAGCCAATAAAATATTTTAGTGAAGAAAATAAATAATATATAGGTGTCAATGATCAATTTAATAATTAAAATATAAATAAATAGCTTTTATTTACAATTACCATTGTTTCTAAACCATGGGGCCTTAGCAAATTTTAAGATTGGTTAATTTATGTATGATGTTTTTGGTAACACTTTAGTATAGGGACCAATTCTCACTATTAAGTAGTTGCTTATTAGCATGCCTATTATTAACATATTTGCTGTTTATGACCATATTCTACATCCCTAATCCCATACCCAATACCTAAACTTAACAACTACCCACATATTAATAAGCAGCAAATTAGGATCTTATTGAGGAAAAAAGTCATAGTTAATGGATTGTTAATGGCAAGAATTGGACCTTAAAATAAAGTGTGACCATGTTTTTTATGATGTATTTTAACTATAGAGGACACTCTTAGTCCTCTATAGTTTAGTTTCTCCTGTAATGGAGCACTTCTCTAACAACAATCTAATCTCAACCAGGATCACTCCATACAATAGTATGTATCTTAACTAAATATCCTGTTTAAGTCACTTTGTATTGTTTCTCAGTGGCTTATTGGATTTGCCTATAATTTGTTTGTGGCTGCTGTAGTATTTGTTTGAGAGTGAATCTTGAGTGAATAAAGGTTAATCCAGTAAGAGCGCGTCTGAGTGGGCCAACAAATCAAGAAGATTTTCTGCCAGAGGTTAGCACTGACACTTGATCTGAAAACACTTGACTTGAGTTACTTTTTGGCATCATATAGAGTGAATTGTAAGACGTTATAATAGCACTGGTGATAGATAGATAGATAGATAGATAGATAGATAGAGCCATCAGAACAATGTGTCCTACTGCTGCTGTTGAATTGTGTGTGTGTGAAGCTCCATTGCGTCCTTACAGTCATGTCAATTTATCACTCCTCCATGGCTGTCAGATTGTTCACATACCCTTGCTCAAGGACGAATGATTCATCGGTCTGAATTGATCCGATTAGCAGGTACATTTGGGTCGATTTTATTTCACTTCAAATTAAATCACCTGCAGAGAAAGACATTTGCTTTACTTGTGTTGGGACAGTTTACTTTGAGTGGAACTTTCATCTTAAAAGATATGCAAGTGTTCATGTCATCATGATTCATGTCCATTCCTGTGAGAGACATGGAAAAAGCTGTTTCTCGGCCAAGAGATCTGATCCCAGTTCTGTGAGAGACATGTCTGAGACAGCATCATATTGTGTCTCGTGTTGCTGGATATCCGCGATAAGCAGTGTTGTAGAGAGAGACGGATCATTTTGAGTGAAGCTTCCTGTGAGAAGCATGTTTGTTGAGGAAAGCGTTTGTGCGGTTGTATTTGTGGTTGGTGATTCATATTTCCTCATGAGGCTGTCAATCAAGGATCTGCAGTCCTCCGCTTTAATTTGTTATTGCTAAAGCTTGTGCGATCAAAACTAACCAATTTCCGAAACTCTCAATGAAAGTGTGGCACCTCCTCCCACAAGGGTGCTTTTAGTGCACAAGAGTTTGGCATCTGACTGAAGCTAATGGTTTAGCAAAACTGTGTGCCAGAAGTGTCATGGGAAATATGATTTTTCTTGCATGTGAAGATGAAGGCTTTGTTTAGAATTGTAGCATACTTCATACTGTACTACTATACAGTGCGTGCTGAAAATGACCTATTTTTTTTTTGTAAAAATATACGTTGAAGAGTATGCATTATACAGGTATGCACAATATGTTGATGTTGTATCAGTTACAGTCTCGTATAAGAGATGTTTTAATCTGATACATTTATTAGATATTTATTAGACATTATTTAGGAAGCTAATTTCCTCTATTTTATTTGCCTCCATCTAATGCTCACATAAAAATGTAAAAACTATAACTTTATAACAATGTTAAATCTTTAGCAAATATAAATTTTTCAAACTGCACAGCATTTAAAACAATAGATTTTAGTTGTTTGTGTGTGTTTAATTTATTGAAAGAAATTGGTATATAATTTATATTTTTTATATATATTTGGCTAATCTTATCCATCTATATGGAAGCCTGTTTCCGCCACTGAATAAAAAATAAAAAAGGGTAATTGTGACTTTTTATCTTATAAGTCATTTTTTCTCGCAATTGCGAGTTATAAAGTCAGAATTGCGGAATATAAACTTGCAGTTGTGAGTTATAAAGTCCAATTCTGAGGGGGGAAAAGGGATATTTTCTCAGAATTTGAGTTTATATCACGCAAAATACTGAGAACAAAGTTAGAATTGCGAGTTTATATCTTGTAATTATGACTTTATAACTCACAATTGCACATTTATATCTCACAATTCTGAGAAAAAAGTCAGAATTGTGAGATGTTAACTCACAGTTGTGAGAAAAAAAGTCAGAAATTGTAAGAGAAAATCTTCCATAGGTCTACAACCCTCTACGGACACCTTGGCAATTGAATCGCCATTGGCTAGTACATTTTTTAGTTTACTCGCCTGAAAAATGGGGGAAAACTAACAATAATACTTGATAAGATAATAATAGTAATACTTAGAATTCTACTAATAAGAACAATATAAAATGCACTAAGGATTAACGAGCTGCTGGATTCATGAATATTAATCAGGTTGTGTGCGTTCGCTCGAACTGATTTGCTGAAATCAAAACAGGGACGATAATAGGTGAGCGCCAGCCAATGAGATTGCCGTTTGCGCATTAGTTCCGCCCATTAAAGCGGCAGTTCTTAAAAGTTGAAGAATTCCAAAGGAACTCCGTTATTTTTACAGGAAAATACAACAAAGAATATCGTTTACATGCAGCGAGTCAATTCTGCATGGTATGCAAGATTCTCTCGCTCTCTCTCTCTTTGTGTGTGTGTGTGTGTGTGTGTGTGTGAGACAAAGTGATTAGAGTTCACGGTACGTCAAATACAGGTGCGCTGCACATCCATTCAGATGAACTGAGAAATATCAGTGAAATATCAATATCGCTTGACGGAGAATGAAACTCTGAAGCGCTCAGTCAGAGTGTTTGACGAGTAAAAATATATCTGTGCTAAACTTATACTTAGCGTCCAACTCACACACTGGCGAGTAAAATCTGAGAATTTATTAGCCAGTGGCTAATATTAGACATCATTTAGTCGCCCAGAGTGAAGATTTAGTCGCATATGCGAGTGATTTACTCGCAATGTACAGGGTTGGTCTATCATAATTTAATTTAAATATTAGTGTATCCTTAGTAGTGTGCAATGAATAACATTTAAGTGAAAGTGAAAGTGACGTGACATGTGGCCAAGTATGGTGACCCATACTCGGAATTAGTGCTCTGCATTTATCCCATCCAAAGTGCACACACACAGCAGTGAACACACACACACCGTGAACACACACCCAGAGCAGTGGGCAGCCATTTTTTTGCTGCGGCGCCCGGGGAGCAGTTGGGGGTTCGGTGCCTTGCTCAAGGGCACCTCAGTCGTGGTATTGAAGGTGGGAGAGAGCGCTGTACATTCACTCCCCCCACTCCCCCCACTAAACAGTTGAATGCCACATTGTTGTCACACAGTATATTATTTAAACAAAATGTTATAGGATTTTTGAATTATTTATCAGTTTTTGGACATAATTTAAAATAATTTTGAGGTTTTCAGCCAGAATTTGTATCCTAATATTGGGCACTGATTAACATTTAAACAGAAGTATGCTACATTGTTGTTACATGAGCTCATCGTATATTGTTAAATTAAAACACTAGCCAATAATAAAAATATTAATAATAATAATAAAACTGGCCGGTAAAAATTCTTCCAGTTCCTTCTTCACACTTGAAATGAAAGGTCAAGTTGAATGCATTGTACTGTGGGATACTACATAAGTAGCAAAATCAGTAGAAAAAACAACCAGTTTAATAAAATACAGTAGGTCAGTAAGAAGGTGTAAATTGGCATGAAAAACTAATTCTTATTTATATTTTAAATATTTAACAGAGCTTGTAAGAGACAGAAAAGTGTGAAATGTAAACATGTTAAAATCGTGGTATACCTGTATATTTAGTGTGCTTGTATTTGCTTCCAAAAGACAGATATCAGGAGATATAAATAAAAACAGCTCGATTTGATGATTCACTGGAAAAAGACTGACCACAATCAATACAAATATGTGTGTGTGTGATTCAGGGAGTCTGTTGTAACTTATTAATTTCAACTGTAATTGCAGAAGGCCATGGACAAAGGAAGATGGACTCCTTTTATGCACTCAAACTTTTATACACAATTAAGATTAATTCCATTGAACCAGACTAGTTCTTTGAATATTTATACACAGTGTAATGAATGTTTTATATGTTCAACGGTTTCTTTTCATAATGGTGAATGAGCACAATAGGTACTGATTAAATTCTGCGAAAACAAAGTGACCTGTAGTTTAAATTTGTTCAGCATGTACACGTTTATGATTAATAACTCGGCGGATGTGACAAGCTTAATTGTTACTGTTACTGGAATGAAAAATGTTTGCCCACTTGCTCTCAGATTAGGATTTGATATGTTTAAAATGTTAATTATTTAACTCTGCAAAACAGGTTGATGTATTGTAGAAATTAGCTGTTTGCTCTTTCTTTAATTTGTATCTGCTCAAATTGAGCTTCAGGCAGATGGTTTTCTGTCGTCATTTCTATGAATCACACCCTTTCACAGTGAAGATGTCGTTTATCAAAATCTGCCCACCTCTTGTTGCCATGTGGGTTATTAAGATTCATCTTCAGTGGAGTATAGACTTCTTTTGTTAAGAAAATAACATAGGCTGCTCTACTTTCAGCTCTCTCGCAGAACTTCCACCATTCTGGCACCAAGCTGTTTGTGGTCAGCAAGGCCTGCCAATGAAGAAAAGCAACATCTAGGAAGGGGGGGGGAT
>NW_015628507.1:371866-372577 GCF_001515625.1 Sinocyclocheilus rhinocerous
GTGTGTGTGTGTGTGTGTGTTCACTGCTGTGTGTGAGCACTTTGGATGGGTAAATGCAGAGCACTAATTCCGAGTATGGGTCACCATACTTGGCCACATGTCACGTCACTAAAGCTTTACCTCTGACATCATCAGCACAGTCATGTGATTCTAAACTCATAAGGTCTGGTCAGATCTTTCTCCTAAGAGCTCAGCCACTTTTCCCCTATTTTTTTCTTTCTCATAGACATTTTAAAAATCCTTCAATAGAGAGTTCTTAATTATGAACCAACCAAGCCTATAACATTAGAACATTTGATTTGAAGCAATAAAAAAAAGTTTTTCAAGACCAAATGAATTAGCAATTTTTTAGCGATTTGTTCCACCTTATAAATTATAGTAGAAACATCTGAGACAACTTAGATAGCTAAATATAGAGCATACTAGGGGACATGGTGATGGGGAAAACATTTATATATATAATATATAAATGGATAATATTTCAGTGCTTTTGCTTCCTCTCGCAAACGTATTAAGAAACTTTGCATTCACTCACAAAACTTTTCATGTGCTCTCAAAAAAGTATTGTGTTCCTCTGAAAAACTTTGCATTTGCTCGCAAAACTTTTCGAGCGCTCTCGCAAAAGTATTGCGTTCCCCAAGAAACCTTGCATTTGCCTTCAAAACTTTTTGTGTGCCTTCGCAAAACTATGACTTTTCCCAGATAAACTTT
>NW_015628507.1:374375-382907 GCF_001515625.1 Sinocyclocheilus rhinocerous
TCTCATAGACATTTTAAAAATCCTTCAATAGAGAGTTCTTAATTATGAACCAACCAAGCCTATAACATTAGAACATTTGATTTGAAGCAATAAAAAAAAGTTTTTCAAGACCAAATGAATTAGCAATTTTTTAGCGATTTGTTCCACCTTATAAATTATAGTAGAAACATCTGAGACAACTTAGATAGCTAAATATAGAGCATACTAGGGGACATGGTGATGGGGAAAACATTTATATATATAATATATAAATGGATAATATTTCAGTGCTTTTGCTTTCTCTCACAAACGTATTAAGAAACTTTGCATTCACTCACAAAACTTTTCATGTGCTCTCAAAAAAGTATTGTGTTCCTCTGAAAAACTTTGCATTTGCTCGCAAAACTTTTCGAGCGCTCTCGCAAAAGTATTGCGTTCCCCAAGAAACCTTGCATTTGCCTTCAAAACTTTTTGTGTGCCTTCGCAAAACTATGACTTTTCCCAGATAAACTTTCAATTGCTTTCAAAAGCATTGAAATATATTTTTTCCTCTCACCTTGTATTACAGTATTTCCATTACAAAAGTTTTGCGAGCGAACATAAACTTTCTCCGGGGAATGCAGAAGTTTTGTGAGAAATTGCAATAGCATTGAAATATCATTTTTCGTCCAATCTCATATTTTCCCCATCACCATGTCCCTTTAGGGGCTCCATACATAAATATACCATAACTGATCATTTAAGAACTCCATCTAAATCAATACAGTTTACTTACTTTGTTCTGTTTTTTTTTTTAAAAGGTTGATTTCTTGGCTTCAGTTTTGTATTATGTATGATAGGAAACAGCGTGTGTGTGCTTAGGGTGATTTTGAAGAAAGTGTTCAGTAATTAGAAGTTAAGGGAGTACAGTTTTCCTCTGCTGAGTCTTACAAAGACTCTCAGAAACAGGCCGTCATGTGCCACATTGTGTCCACTCACAAATAAAACGCCCATCTTCCCCTTGACTCACTGTCAGCTTCTTCTCTCCTCCTCCTCTTTCCCACACGTCTTAACTTCCTCCCTTCATCTGTCTGTTTTTAATTAATGCCTACTGTATTATCTGAAGTACGTGAGTCCTGTTGTTGGCTTGGCATGGAACTGAGGAGGCTTTGTTTATCAGCGCCGTATCTGCTTGTTGAGAGCTCACATAATTAAATAAGTTGATTACCTCAAAACAAGCACAAAACAAGTCTGATTGGAGGTCAGGGTTTGAATGGAGGTCATGGTTTGTACCTAGAATAGGTCTCTTTCACTGAAAGAGCACTGATTTAGAAAGCTTTAGTGCAGCTTAGAGTATTATGTTTCATGTAAAACAGGTAAAACCATTGTAGAATATCCAGTATTAGCTATATATTTAAATTACTATGGTGTAATAGCCTCACTGTATCTCACATGTGCTTTCAATAGTGATACTTTGGTTGAATGAATGGCAACCATGATTGGCTAATAGATTCTGCACTTTAAATGGTTTGTGCTTGTCTAATGAATCAAAATCTATATAAATGAGCTCTGAATGAATGGTGTAGGGTATGGAGTGTTGGATGAGGGCTTCAGGATGGACCTGTGGTCTATAGTGGTACAATGGGTGGACTGGTATTTAGGCCTTTGGGCCCATGTGAGGAGCCCATCTCTGCATACATTACCATGAATGATGGGCCGTTATTGTTCTCACATGAAAGGAATGCACCGTTATTCTAATGAAATGTGGGAAAGGGGATCACTCCTTCCAAAAGTATTGCGTTCCCCAAGAAACCTTGCATTTGCCTTCAAAACTTTTTGTGTGCCTTCGCAAAACTATGACTTTTCCCAGATAAACTTTCAATTGCTTTCAAAAGCATTGAAATATATTTTTTCCTCTCACCTTGTATTACAGTATTTCCATTACAAAAGTTTTGCGAGCGAACATAAACTTTCTCCGGGGAATGCAGAAGTTTTGTGAGAAATTGCAATAGCATTGAAATATAATTTTTCGTCCAATCTCATATTTTCCCCATCACCATGTCCCTTTAGGGGCTCCATACATAAATATACCATAACTGATCATTTAAGAACTCCATCTAAATCAATACAGTTTACTTACTTTGTTCTGTTTTTTTTTTTAAAAGGTTGATTTCTTGGCTTCAGTTTTGTATTATGTATGATAGGAAACAGCGTGTGTGTGCTTAGGGTGATTTTGAAGAAAGTGTTCAGTAATTAGAAGTTAAGGGAGTACAGTTTTCCTCTGCTGAGTCTTACAAAGACTCTCAGAAACAGGCCGTCATGTGCCACATTGTGTCCACTCACAAATAAAACGCCCATCTTCCCCTTGACTCACTGTCAGCTTCTTCTCTCCTCCTCCTCTTTCCCACACGTCTTAACTTCCTCCCTTCATCTGTCTGTTTTTAATTAATGCCTACTGTATTATCTGAAGTACGTGAGTCCTGTTGTTGGCTTGGCATGGAACTGAGGAGGCTTTGTTTATCAGCGCCGTATCTGCTTGTTGAGAGCTCACATAATTAAATAAGTTGATTACCTCAAAACAAGCACAAAACAAGTCTGATTGGAGGTCAGGGTTTGAATGGAGGTCATGGTTTGTACCTAGAATAGGTCTCTTTCACTGAAAGAGCACTGATTTAGAAAGCTTTAGTGCAGCTTAGAGTATTATGTTTCATGTAAAACAGGTAAAACCATTGTAGAATATCCAGTATTAGCTATATATTTAAATTACTATGGTGTAATAGCCTCACTGTATCTCACATGTGCTTTCAATAGTGATACTTTGGTTGAATGAATGGCAACCATGATTGGCTAATAGATTCTGCACTTTAAATGGTTTGTGCTTGTCTAATGAATCAAAATCTATATAAATGAGCTCTGAATGAATGGTGTAGGGTATGGAGTGTTGGATGAGGGCTTCAGGATGGACCTGTGGTCTATAGTGGTACAATGGGTGGACTGGTATTTAGGCCTTTGGGCCCATGTGAGGAGCCCATCTCTGCATACATTACCATGAATGATGGGCCGTTATTGTTCTCACATGAAAGGAATGCACCGTTATTCTAATGAAATGTGGGAAAGGGGATCACTCCTTCTTTTACCTCTCTGCCCGTTCCTGCATTCACTGTTGGTATGCTGCTGTTTGTGAACATTCACACATCAGTCCTACATTAGTATGGAAGCTCAAGTGTTTGGTCATGTTGTATGTGAATATAAATGTATACAGTACAAGTGTGCAGTACCCAATTTACTTTGTTAATGTAAATGTTATTGGTTTTATGTTCGTGGTTCAGCACTGAACATTATTCTAAAGAAAATTATATGTCTTTTGTAGAGTTTAATCAACTTCTTCTAAAACAGCATTCCTTTTTAGTTTATTTAACTTATCCAAATGGCTATTTCTGCATAGTTTTATCAATTCACTTTAAGTCTGGATCAGTTTTGGTGCGTAGCTCCCATTGTTTTAATTAAAAATGCATAAACATTGCAAAAACACAATAGGTGGCTATTTACAATGACTTTACAACATTTGCTACATTTTAGGGGTTTAGTAAGAAATAAAATTGCTTTACACACTAAATATCAGTATCACATATGCCCTTGTCACAGTCTGTCTGTTTGCATACAAATGTTAGCGTTAAGCTAAATTCATTACCTTTAATTGTGTACATACGCATTAACATCAAGTTAAATTCTTTACCTTAAACATTTAAACTGCATTTTGATACCGCAGATGTACTTGTCACATTCTTTTTGATTTTGCATGTAGATGTTATTAAGCTAAATACTTCCTCTAAAAAAAAAAACTAAATTAATCTTGATAACACGGACTCTCTTGTCACATTCCCTTTTGCATGTGTGTTAGCATGAGTCTAAATATATGATCTCTTATTATAACTGAAAAAGTTGAATGTGAATCATAACAAACTGCTTTTACGTGGCATGAGATTGTGGTCAATATTAGCAGAAAAAGCATGTCTAGCATTTCTATATTATATAATATGAAGGAAGTATTATTATAGACCAAGTGTAACAAAAAATTTATATTGTTATTTCTTGTAACCTCTAACAAAGGCAAAGACAATACGAAATGTTCATAGAACATTACACTAAACAATAAATGATAAAAGTGCAATATATTCTCAAATTACGCGGCTGAAAACGATCAATCAGAGCTGAGTAGACAAAACACAAGCAAGCAGTTCATTCTGGTGCAGCTTGTTTTTTAAAGTCTGAACCTTTTAACGTCTGTCTTTTTCGCTTGCTTCCTCTCTTTTAGCCTCTCACTCTTTCATGCTCCTTTAATCGAGGTTTGAAATTTATATTCTATGCTGTTGGCTGGTGGAGAAGTTCAGCCATTGACTTATGTAGGTCAGAAGGTTTAATTGGATCTCACTTTATTGAGATGGAGCCCTTTGTCTAAATGTGTGTGGATGCATATGTGCACACACACACTCTGCAAATTGAAGGCCGCTGTAATTTCGAAAAAACAATATAATCTTTCCCGCATTGCTGGTCCCAGTGCTTAGCATCCTACAGGAGATGAAAGGATGGAATGCAAAGCAAGCCGAGAGTTTAAGGTTTTAAAGTACACTGAGAAATTTCCCCAAGTTGCTGTCAGTAAAAGCACTGCAGCGTAACCATTATAGACTCCAACATTGAAATCAAAACACTCTGGGAGTCTTATCAAATATGAGAAGGTATTGTGTTGTCTAAAGGTTATTGGTTTGTTGTTTATAAACAGCAGGAGAAATTAAACTTTGTATTACAATCTTAAAACATATTATTGGTGGATACCATCAAAGCGTTCATCCTGCAGAAACTTCATAAGTGCGCAATGTGAAATGTTTAAGATGTTGTAGGCAACAATGGGCAATTACAAATCACTTTTAAACAAAGTGCATTTGTGTTGTTAACTTGATCTTATTGCTAATGGTCTTTGTCATTCATGTCACCAATGTCATCAGGTCACTTCATTGTCGCACATTGCTGTCAAAGTGAACAGCCCATTAGTAAACACCTCAGAAGTGATTGATCTAAATGGGCAGCAACAAAATTCACTGTCAACAAATGCTGCATTCCATTTACCTCGGAATGTCGAATGTCAGAACTCGTCACACCGAGTTGACCGCGTTCCAGTACAGGAGTTGGAAAACCAAGATGGATGTGTCTATTGTTAGCAATGCCAGTTGGTAAAAACAAATAAAAAACAATCTTTTATACACATAATACCAAAGTATCATGGATGGTATTGTGCATTCATTGAGACACAGACAACCAGAAGTGTTAATAAACAACTTTTTTGCTTACTGTTAATGCGCTAAAAAGCCATTTTGGATTCTGAAATCTGGGTTGTTGTGGTTGTTGAGTTTCTGAGTTGAAACTCTGACTTGAGGAGATGTTCCACCTAAAAGTGCAAGTCTCAAGGCCTGTTCATACCAACACAAATGTTCAACACAAAACTTTGTCAGACAAGTTGAATTAACATTTTTGTTTACTTTTTGGCAGTAGTTGACACTTACATAAAGCAGAATACAGCGGTAACCCCAGTTTTCGTTTTAAAACGCTCTCCGTCCACACTAGAGTTTTTAAGCATTTTCCAAAAGTTCTCATCCACACTAAAACGTCAGAAAACATTCAATTCGCTTTACTGCGCATGTGTAAAGCCTCAAGAAAGGTCACTGAGACAATACAGATGGAACAGTCATGATACGTTTCATGCTATTCTTCTGGCAGGATCATTTTATTTAGGAAAATATCTCACCATTCACTGACTCGTTCAGGTCGCATTCACTCACGATTGTGATTTTCTGTCATCTTTGCAGGACTGTGATATGAAGAGTGTACAGAGTAACACATCTGTAGCAATAGTGTGAAAGTGAATAGCACATAACAGGCACAATACCGGTATAATCATAGATATATATCGATATAATATGCGTCACATGACTAAACATGCGTCATCGGTTTCAAAAGCCTCCATTTTCACAGTCCACACTACAACGTGAAAATGGCGTTTTCAAATTTATCCATTTTGGAGAGCGTTTTCAAAAAGCTCAGTTTTCCTTGACAAAAATGCCGTATCAGTGTGGACGGAAGGTCAAAACGAAGAGAAAAAGATGCATTTTCAAACGAAAACGTATTAGTGTGGACAAGGCCTAAATGAGTACAAAGGCATTTTTATCAGTCATAACTTCTTGGAATGCTTATTAGCCTGTTAGCCTATCCTATACCAAACAGAAATGTGCAATTATACATTTGATATGTTTTTGTTTGCTCAGCTGTTAAACAGCTACATTCTCAGGTCCTACGCAAACTCAACTCATTGAGTAAATTGAATGCATCACTGCTCTGTATCTGAAGGATTCGTACAATACCGCTTTAGAATTTAGGCAGTGTAATGTTACTGGCTGCCTTTTGCAACAGCTTTCTGTACTGTCTAGGCCGGAAAACAGCACCACATGCACCGAACAAACACTAACAATATAACATTCATTCCTGTGCTTTTTCAAAAACCACTGCACCTGTCCAGCATATTCAGTACTGTAATCAGTTTACCCGACTGCTTCCGTAGTCATGAAATGCTGTTCTTTTTTCAGTGTACTTTAATGTGCCGCTTGAGGAGTTCAACGTCAGCATCTTCAGACTCTAGACAGGCTGTAATCATTGACTCTTCAATGTGTGCCACTGTGAAAAAGAGGCTCAGGGAGATTGGTTGCTAATTTTAGCTCCACTACGGCACGGATGCTCTCTGCTCTTAGTGGTGTTGAATTGCATGCACTTGCGTGTTTGCAGATCGTGAAAGCATGCAGGTGTGAGAGTTTTTGTAGCGTTGCATCCCTTGTAGCATCACAAAGATCAGGCAACAAATATGAGAAGACGATTAAGAAAAAGGGGATGTCGACGTTACCCTTCTATGTTTCTACATCTTGTTTAAACCTTGATTTTGTAGTCCGAATCAATCTAAGCTCAAAGATGTCTAGCACAGTTTGCCTCTTTCCAATTGCTCCTTTCTTATCTCTTTTTTCTTTCAGACTGGACTGAAGTAACCCCTCAGGTCTGCTTTCTGCACTGAGAAACTAGGGCAGGGTCTTTGTGAGCTGACTGAAAGCGTTTATGAGTGTGCATGTCTACAGACCATCTCAGTTTCAAAGTCACCAAGAGGTCAATTAAAGAGCTTTCCCTTTTTCTGTATGTATATGTCCATTACATAAAAACAGGGTCTTCAGAACTTAGTAAAAGTGCAATCATATTAGCGAAATTTTGAGGAAATCCATTGTATATATATATAAAATATATCTGAAAAAACTATATATTACGGATGTAACGGATATCAAAATCTCACGATACGATATTATTGCGATATGAAGTCCACGATACGATATTTATTGCCATATTTAAAAAGAAAAAAAGACAAATGAAGAATTGGGAAAAAATGAAAATGTTGTACATTTTAAAGTTAAATTATTCTGTCTAATGCAGTTTGAGAGTTCAAAATTAAGAGCTCCAACCCATGTTTCTTAACTAAGAAAACTTAAGTCAGAAAAAAGTCAGTGAATTGACTTGTACCTGAACTTCAAAGGGGACTAAACCCTCTTTTTATTTGTGACATACTGTCTCAGTCTAAATTACATTCACACTGGTGTTTTAGGAAGCCAAACAAATTAGAATAGCATAATAATAATAACAATAATGACAGAAGAAGCCATAAAACAATTGCACTGTAAAATAAATGAAAATTAATATTTCATAGGTATATTATTTTTGATTTACACTACAGTATGGAAATTACAATACTTCTTTCCTAATTTCTACACTTGAGAGAGATCATTGAAATTTGGACTGCATTTAAACCGCTAGATGTCAGCAATTCATACTGCACTTTAAAGCTTTTATTTTGACGGAAACAGCAGTAGAGCTTTTATTTTGAAGGAAAACTCCAGCTTCAGTGAAAACATTCTTACAAAAACGCATCTCACTACAAATCTAGGGAAACGCTGTAATCATCTGCATAACTGGTGGCTGTTGTGTTCCCAAACGCACGCTAAACTCACAGCACATGCAATAAACGAGTTGACTGCATTCATTCACTGTGAACGGAGCCGTTCTGAGGCGCAGAAAACACCAGATCACGAGCTGATTGCCTGAACAAAGTGTGCACTTTGCTTTACTTGATGAAGGGATTAAGCCATATTGTTCTTTCAGTTTTAGTTCGTTTGACAGATACTGTGCCAAAGCATAATGGCCCAAAACAAATATATTTTAAAACCTACACTTTTTGCCCGGATCGTTTAATATCGTAATGTGACAACTTTTCTATTGTGATATTGATTATATTGTTACATCCCTAATATATATATTTATATATATATATATATATATGTAACACAGTTCGTAGTTCGGGAAGAAGGAGGCGGGAACCGGCGAACATTTAGACAAAACTTTAATAATAAAATAAACACAAAACAGCGCGACAGCCCCTCGCAGACGACTGTCGCGCACAAACAAAACCAAAACACAAAATAAAATCCAGGCCTG
>NW_015628507.1:384428-388500 GCF_001515625.1 Sinocyclocheilus rhinocerous
ATTTATATAAGTGCTGTCAAACGATTAATCGCATTCAAAATAAAAGTTTTTGTTTACATAATATATGTGTCACGGAGGCACCGTGAAAAAACAGGGTCTGGGTCCAAATGTGGCTCAGTGGTAGAGCATTGCGTTAGCAGCGCAAAAAGTCATGGGTTCAATTCCCAGGGAACACACATACTGGTAAAAAAAAAATTTATTACCTGAATGCACTGTAAGTCGCTTTGGATTAAAGCGGCTGATAAATGCAGATAAGACTTCTCTTTAATAAACAAAAAGGCCAACAATGCAAAACAAAACAGGTTCAGGAACGGGATACATTAGATGGAAACACAGTGCATTAGTGATGCGCGGATGGCGGTTATATCCACGGGCGCTGCGGATAATCCGCGGATCGGGTGGGTCGGGTAATAAAAAAATGCATTCTGATTATTTGCGGGTGGGTCGCGGGTGGATAAAATAAATCATTAATGATGCAAGTATTAACTACATTTTCTAAATTATGAACGTGTTTTAAATAGGCTACAGAAATTGAATAAACTGTAAATTAACATTAAAAGTTATTCAACAAAACATTATTTAGTCAAGAGCAGTAAGGGATTTTCTCTGTCTTTTGTTGTTTGATTAACATTAATAAAAGACGGCACAGCTTTTAACTCCACCGGCCTCATTCCGTTCCCATGGCTCTCGGCCCCGCCCCACTTTTCACAATATATATATATATATATATATATATTTATATAAGTGCTGTCAAACGATTAATCGCATTCAAAATAAAAGTTTTTGTTTACATAATATATGTGTCACGGAGGCACCGTGAAAAAACAGGGTCTGGGTCCAAATGTGGCTCAGTGGTAGAGCATTGCGTTAGCAGCGCAAAAAGTCATGGGTTCAATTCCCAGGGAACACACATACTGGTAAAAAAATTTTAATTCTACTTTATCTATATTTATCTTCTTTTTTTATTTAAACAAAAAAAACACTAGCTTTCTATTTTTTTATTCTATCTACTTGTTTTTCTTTCAAAGAAACACACACTGTGTGTGTATATATGTGTGTGTATAATATATATATATATATATATATATATATATATATACTGACACACCTTGCTACGTGTACTGCGTTAGCCTAACCGAGACTTGTCATTTGCACTTATATATTGTTGCTCTTTTGTTAGTTTTGACTGCTTTTATTATCCTCATTTGTAAGTCGCTTTGGATAAAAGTGTCTGCTAAATGACTAAACGTAAATGTAAATATATTTTTTAAAAGCATTTAAAAATACATTTTTCCCTCTATATATCTCAGTCTAAGAAAATACATTGACGTATGTCACATTTAAAGAAAAACGTGATTTGTTGCGTGTGAACATATAACACAAAGGTTTAACTGAAAGGTTGAAAGCTTGAAGGTTGAAACTAAATATATTTCCTTTTTCAAAAATATATTTAATTGAGCTTTACTGTTTGCAACATACATTTAGCATATATTTAAAATATATTTTGGCCACAATGGGATCGCTAACACTTCCAAACTAAGCAGCCTTCTATAGCCTAATGCGGCAAATTTATGCATCAGATTTAACTTGGAACCCAATGCAAAATTTGGGAAATTTCATTGTCACCGGATGTCTATCAGCTGAAATTCTTCATTGCGCCAGTGGATCTGAATTTTGCTAGCAAAACTTCACGAGCAACAGTAGATGACCACAATTTTTTGTATTATGATGTTGTCTGTACCTGTATCTGTTACAAAACGTGAAGAAGACTTATTGTGATTGTTTTCTAATTTTGGTGGCCTAATTTAAGGAATATTTCACATATGTGTCGCCACATAAAGCAAAAATTGTTAAAAGATGCATGAGTTGAGATTAAACAAAAAAAATATTGCATCAATATACGCTGAGAAAAGCTCTTAGTTGCAGATAATTCATAAAGATTACACTATTGTATAGCACATTAGTACAGCATTAAATTACAAAAGGTGGCTTTTGATTTCAATATATGGTAATATAAGATCTGTTATGTCAAGATATCCAAGCAGTCCAATGCTAAAAAGCTGAATTATTAAAGGGGTGGTTGATTGCGATTTCACTTTTTTAATGTTCGTTAGTGTGTAATGTTGCTGTTTGAGCATAAACAATATCTGCAAAGTTACGAAGCTGAAAGTTCAATGCAAACGGAGATATCGTCTTTTAAAATTCTGGCAGTTTAATGCCTACAAAAACGACTGGTAGGGACTACACCGAGTTACTTCCCGGGTCCGTTACGTCAAGAACCCAGAATTTTACATAAACCCCGCCTCCGGGAACACGCAGCAAAGGGGGCGAGGCCATGCTGCACTGCTTTAGAGAAGAGGAAGAGAAAACGTCTCCAGGTTACGTATGTAACCATGGTTCCCCGAAGGGAACGAGACACACAGAGAGGTGTGGAATAAAGGTAAATTGTGAAAAATAATGCGTTTTTTAACAAACGAAGCATTAACACATGTTAGACTGCACCCCATAAACACAATCAAGCCTATAAAAAAAACCAGTGAACCACCCCTTTAAGAGTAAGAAAAATGGGTTCCAAAACCCATTCGGAAGAGTATTATGACAACACAATCAACCAATCCACTTAAAAACTACTGAGATTCTCAGATGTTGCTGCTAGTCCCAGATTTTGGAAAGCTCAGGTCTTAAAATAGACAAAGCTGAGGTCTGGGGCCTGAGTAATAACCGAAGAGACCTGAGACCTCGTCTTTGTTCAGTCAGAATAGATGACAACAATTACCTGCTAAGCTGAATGACAGCCCTCTGGTGCTAATGCTAATTTATGTCAATAGATAGAGGCCACCAATGACTTTACTTAAAGGACGTATCCTTCAGACTCTGTTCAGGGATTGAATAACTCTCTCCTTGTGTGTCCCTCAGCATAAAACTGCATTGCAGAATCAAAACAATGAGAAAAAGTGAGAAATCATTAGCTTTAAGCATAAACAGACACCATGTTATGTGTTACCTGTTATCTTGGCTAAGCTCCTAAGCTGCTTTCTGTGTTATTTTTTTCATTTAGATCAGAGCAATTCCAATCCCCAACATCTTTTGTTAATTTCATCAGCTCATTTGGGCTGAGAGAATGAAGAAATTACTGTCTGCCTACTGCGCTCTGTGTGACTGATATTCTGCAATTTAACAAAAAGATAAAAAGATTTGCACATTGCAGAAAAGCGCACACAACGGGACCATAAAAATAGATCATTTTTCTTCATTAAAATAAAATAAAAATGTAATTAAATTGAATTGAATTAAAATACATGGACAAATTGACGAATGCAGTCAATGTAAAAATTTGTCTAAAATTTTGGAAATTTCAATAAAATTATTTTAGGCTGTTACAATTAAAAAAATTAAAAGGAAAGATAATGTAATTGGTGAAAATGATATGGAAATATGGTTGTCTGCAAAATGAGGTACGAGTCGAAATTTTATGTTTTTGGTAACTTTTGAAACTTTTTGAAAACGGTCATTCTTTTTTTACATTTTCTTTTGGTTGTGACGCCATTCAGTTTAGTGATTAAATGCTTTAGTGGGGTTTTCTCTTGGCACAATGTATTTGTTTTGGCACAGTGTTATTTTTGGCACAGCTGGGCAGTTTTTTTGTAGCACAATTTATTTGACATTCACCCAGCTGGAATTGCCTTGTAGTTGGACACTCTGTAATCCATAATTGCAATGTGCCGTGGATCAAACACTCTCTCTTCTGGATGTACTCCCCTTTCTTCCTTCCAGCTCCAAATATCTTAGGGCATTTTTCTTTGCCATTGTTGCCTTTTTTTGCTCACTGTGGATTTTGTGTGAAGTAGTGTTGTCACGGTACCAAAATTTCAGTATTCAGTACCAATACCAGTGAAAATCCACGGTTCTCGGTACCAAAGCAAAACACAAAAACATGCTAATTGAACAACATTTTTATTAATAACGTTAAACAAAAATTAAATGTACAAAACCAATGCCATTCTTTATACTTATTTAAAATTGTTTCAAGTTTTTCCACAAGTAATAAAAGTATGAAAAAAGTAAACAAGTT
>NW_015628507.1:389252-390101 GCF_001515625.1 Sinocyclocheilus rhinocerous
GGATAGCGCATCAAGAACCGGGTTGACCGGGTACTCGGTACCACCGGTACTTAAAAAAACCTGGTACCGTAACGTTTTCATTTTTTTAGTACCGACTTGGTACCGAAATACCGGGTCTTTTGACAACACTAGTGTGAAGGTACTGTAGTGTTATAATATGCAACAAAGAATATGGAAAAATGTTGAATTAGAAAGTACTTATTTAATGTATTTTTTAGCTTGAGGTCCTTCATCATTCAACCTCACCAGAGACCCTAAGCTACTTTGAATAATTAGGCTATATTCCGTTATATGAACCTAATGACCAACCCAGGCTTACAGGCCTCTAATTACATTTTTGCAAAACACTAAAAACATATCTGCTGTATACATACAATTCACTGCAGCTTCCAGTTGAATTGAACACTAGTTGCAGTAAAACGCACAACTTTTCACACAAATTAGAGGCTGATTATCTATTAATAAAGCTTTGATTTCACACAGTTCCTTGCACATTGCTATGTTATGACCTGAAAACACTGTTATAGACAGTGTATGTTTTGTAAACTATTGCATTTTGATACTTACACCATATAACCAGCTCCATATGTATGGCTTTTCTAATATAGTAAACTTGCTTGGTCGCTAACCTGGTACAGCACTGTTCTTGCAATGTGGCGCACTAGATAGATAGATAGATAGACAGACAGACAGACAGACAGATAGATAGATAGGTAGGGATGTAACGGTATGAAAATTTCATATCACGATTATAGTGGCCAAAGTTATCACGATTATCAATACTATCACGGTTTTGTTAAATTTAGATGAAAATGTTCAAAAAGAACTGATACACACACTGAAAAAAAA
>NW_015628507.1:390305-394348 GCF_001515625.1 Sinocyclocheilus rhinocerous
GAACTGATACACACACTGAAAACATTTCAATAAGTTTTATATTTGAAAATCAACAAACAACAAATACAATTAGCAGCTATATGCACTTTTTTTTAGCATAAACATTAAATTAACATTAACATGAAGCCCTAATAATAAATCACTTATATATATTGTGTGTGTGTATATATATATATATATATATACATACACAATGTGATTTCCGTTTGCGATCATGTGATCTTCGGTTAGGAGATCTTGTGATGATTTTTAAAGCAAAGTTGGGGTTGATTTCGAGTTCACATACAAACATAAATAGAATAGGCTAATTCATTTATTATTTGATTTAATTGCTAAAGAAAATAGGTTCAGGTGGTGTAGCAGGGGGCATGAACATGAAAACTGTACAAGCTGAGGAAACAAATGCATCCACTTACATTGGGAAAATACCACTATATAATATAAGGACCTACTCAAAACACTTATGTGTAGGATATCAGACCGAATCAGACAATCTAAGATTTGGTCAAAACATGGTTGAAACCGGAGGAGCCACATTCCACAAGAGGCCCAAGACACAGGATGTCATAAATCAGACCCTAGCCAGTCTGAAACAAGCCTAACCAACTCTTTCACAGAACAGCTTTCAACATTAACACAAAAAGAACACTTATTGACAATTCCAAGGAGGCTCACCTGGTACAGCACTGTCCTTGCAATGTATCGCACTATATATATAAAGATAGATTGTAATAAAGTAAACTTGCTCGGTAGCTCACCTGGTACAGCACTGTTCTTGCAATGTATCGCACTATATATATATATATGAGCTAAATTGACCTGTTTCCCTTACATATGTCACCATCAATCTCTCTAATGCAATGCTATTTGCTTTGTGAGGAATATGCTTTTGTCCTCTATTTGTCAAGGCGTCCACAGTTGAATAACGACCATTCAGTCAAACGTCCGCACAAGAACAGCAAAACAACATTTGATCAACAACAACTATATTGATATAGCACTGCATTAAAATGCATGGACTTTGTTTTATTTGATGGCTCCTATTTTGCATTTAAGTGAATGAAATCTTTGTTGTATGGTGATCATTATACTGAGGATGACAACATAGGCCTGTCACGATAACAACTTTTTGTTGTGCGATATATTGCGCCAGAAATAATTGCGATAAGCGATATTATTGTCATTTTAAACATTTATTATTCGCTCTGTTTGAGCCGGCCAGCAGTTTGTGGGATTATTTGTGTATCTGTTGCTATGGTATTGGTTAAATTGGTGGAATATTACCAGATACCTAATTGGACCTGTGTATGATGAAAGTAAATACGATCTACTGACTCCTCACATACGCTCCCTGTGTTTCTGGGACTCTGGTAGTCATGGTGCAGGGTAAAACTGCCATTAAGCTAATGCTATAAATGATTCAGTTGTGTGTGAAGCACCACCAGTACACACACAACAAAAGGTGGCCAACTGAGAAAATGTCTGGAGCCGTTTTTGGCCCGTCTCTCTGTTTTTGATTGTGTTGGCTTCTAGCATAGGCAGTTCACAGTGCGTCTTAATGTGTAGGGGTTAAATGTGTCAGATAATGTTATCTCCACTTGGCACTGTGTGTATAATTTAGTGTGTGCCTTTTTTATTATTATAGTTTAAAATAACTGCTTTCTATTTGAATGTAGAAAAGGCTGAACTTTCAACAGCCATTACCTGTCTTCAGTGTCACATGATCCTTTAGAAGTAATTCTGATATGCTGATTTGCTGCTTAAGAAACAATTCTTATTGTTAGCAATGTTGAAAAGAGCAGTGCTGTGTAGAAAGTCATATTTAATCAATTTAGTGCATCCTTGCTGAATAAAATAATTAATTTATTAATTAAATATTTAAACGGTAGTGTATATACACTACACACACACACACACAAATATGTAATATGTAAAAAAATGTATTAGAATGAACCATTTTTCAATGTTAAATTAAGTATATTTATAATTAACATTAATTTTCAACACGTTTGCCATCTTGAATTAATTTATGTAAGAGCTGTATTATTAATAAAATATTATTTTCCATATTTTTCTTTGATTAGTGGCCAGTGTTAGTTTTATAGATACTCTGGTTACAAAAATTGTAATTAAATAGTGATAAACTTAAAACCCAAAATATCTAGATAGGCAGCTTGCTAGGTTTTCGATTTCTACTGTATCTATCCACTCAAGAAGAAAAATCTATCATTAAAATAATTATTTAATACTCAAAAATACATGTTCACAAACACACTCCATAAATGCTTATTTTAAACGCTTGTTTTTACACACACACACACACACACACCTCCCTCTCATTTCTCTTTGTCAAACACACATGGTTTAATTCAGGGCTGTCTCAGCCATGCAGATAATTATTTTGCAGCAATATTAGCAGCCTGTTCCTTCTCAGGGAAAATCATTAGATGCCAAAATTAGACACAAAATCACTAGAAACAATGAGCTATTGTCTGTTTTCTAATGAAAATGAGCATATCAATGCACAAAGAACTGTTACATGTTACAATAATGTCGCAGCTGCTTTCAGCAAAGGCTGTGCCACTTTGTGAATATGGTTTTGCTATCTTTTTAACATTTGACTTTGTGAAAATTAGCACATGCATTTCCCTGTCAATGCATTTTATATCTGACTTCCAAATCTGCTTATGAAGTTGCTATGGCTGCACCTAAAATGTGTACAGTCATATAACTTGTCAAAGCTGTGAATTTCGTCATTTATGCCAGCTGCGGTATATGCTTCTAATGTGTACATGTGTCCCGTTGGTACATGTGTGGGTGTGTTTTTGTGTATAAAGTTGTGTTATGCCCTCAGTGTGCCAACCTCTTCAACCTTCCCTGGCACTCAAACCCACAGAAAGCGGAACGTGCCAATGAAACGGCTGGGTTTGTTCAATAGAGGAACTCTCAAACTCATTGCCCTGCCAGATTCAGTATTTACATATTCAGAGAAGTCAAACGGCGGCCATGTTCTCACTACATGAAGCTGCAGGCTCACAGAAGCTCAAATGCCTTTGCACAGACTGTGTAAGACATGCTCTAGTTCTGGCGTTCTGGCCTTGATTCACTCGTTAGCTTCAATCTCCTCTTCATGTGGGCTTTGTTTACTTCTTCTGTTTGCACACAGTGATGTCTCTTTGCTCTAAATAAATGTTTAGAGAAATCTTATTGACTAAATGATGTTTCAAGTTGGCGGATGTTGTTGAAAGCTGTAGCCTTTGCCCTTGCTTTACTTTTGTAATAATTTTCATTTTACAGCAAACATAAAAAGTATTTTATGCTGACCAAGCTTGCATTTAGTTGATTAAAAATGTAGTAAAATCAGATTTTGAAATATTATTTCAATAACAATATAATTGAAACAACTCTTTGTTGTATTTTAACTCTATTTTAAAATGTAATTTATTCCAGTGATGCAAAGCTGAATTTTTAGCAGTCATTTCTCCGGTTTTCAGTGTCACGTGGTCCTTCAGAAATCATTCTAATATGCTGATTTACTGCTCAAGAAACATGTCTCATTATTATCCATGTTGAAAATGGCTGTGATGCTTAAAGGGGTCCTATTATGCTCTTTTACAAAGTCTTGATTTTGTTTTGGGGGTGTACTAGAACATGCTCTCATGCTTGGTGGTTCGAAAAACGCATACTTTTTCACATAATTTACATTATTAAAATACCTTTCTCCCCAGCCTGGCACAAACGGCTCGATTAGTTCTGGGTTTTAATGAAGGCCCGCCTTTCGAAAAAAACGAAATGTGTTGTGATTGGTTAGCTGTCCCAGTACGTTGTGATCGGCGAACAGCTTAGACGGTGTTTCAGTACTGCCACGCCCCTTGCTCCGTCTTTCAACAAAAACTTTTGGGCGAATCTGGCACTGTACTCCCTCGTGTATAGCATAGCAAGTTGGGGTTATAATGCTCAGGAACAGAGTTAAAAAAATAAATTGCAACCACTGTTTCCTGACATCATCCGCTTTCGGAAGCCCAAACAAAGACGTTTGGGCA
>NW_015628507.1:394362-395824 GCF_001515625.1 Sinocyclocheilus rhinocerous
AAATTCAAATACATTATTTTCTATGAGTGTAGGCACACCGGCGGCACCGTTCGGCGTCTGTCCGCGGCTCCCAGCTACGTCGTGTTGTACTTGTAAGAATTGTTCTAGACATGCCGAAAATTTGACGCTACAGCACAGCAGCTTTTCTTCGTTTTCTCTGATGCACTAACTCTGCAGCAGCACTTCTTCTTCGTCGTCTCGTCTGATGCACTCACTCAACCAAGCGTTCTAACCACAACCTCGCCCCCCCCAACCATTCGGATTTCTGTAGGCGGGAATTATTTTTAATGATATTCTAATGGGCCGCTTTGTGATATCACAAAGCCCGGAAAACAACGTTGTAGTCCAAACGAGCCGTTCGTTGTAGTTCTTGAAAAGGGATTTTTTAAAAACGAAATATCTCACACACCCTTTGGAGTGGACTTTGAGATTTGTAACTTTCTAGATCTTTTTTATGCCCAAACATACACACTACACACTGACTAAAATTAAAAAAGTGAAAAAGCATAATAGGACCCCTTTAAATATTTTTATTGTAATATTGAGATACATTGTTTTTATGGATTCTTTGATGAATGGAAAGTTCAAAAGAACAGTATTTATTTTAAAAAAGAAACCTTTTGTAATATAATAAATGTTTTTACTGTCACTTTTGATCAATTTAATGTATCATTGCAGAGTAAAGTATTAATTTATTAAAAGAAAAGAAAAGAAAATTGACCTCAAACTTTTGAAGGGTATTGTATGTCAGGCAATATTAGAGATTTTTCTCATTTATCAATATTGGAAATATATAGGATTTAATTGTGCATGCTCATTTCCCCCTTTTTTATGTAAAAAAAAAAAAAAAAAATATTAAAAATGATTTTTTAATGCAATATTTTATTAATTGATTTATTTAAATCTCTTTGAGTGTCTTGGAAAGTGCTATATAAATGTAATAAATTATTATGAATTATTTATTTATTTAGACAAATGTGACCCTGGACCACAAAACCAGTCATAAGGGTCATTTTTTGTAAAATTGAGATTAAAGGGGTCATATGATGCTTTTTTAAAGATCATTATTTTGTGTATTTGGTGTAACAGAATATGTTGACATGCTTTAATGTTCAAAAAACACATTATTTTTCAAATACTGTACATTATTGTAGGTCCTCTATGGCCCGCCTCTCTCAAACGCTTAGTTTTCTACAAAGTCCCTCCTTCCGACAAATGCAGTCTGCTCTGATTGGCCAGCTGACCCAGTGCATTATGATTGGCCGAACACCGCAAGCACTCATCGGAAATGTAACGCCCCTTACCATAAACGCGAGCTTCATCTTTCAAAATAAATGTAAAGACAGAGCCCGAAAGGAGAACAGAGTCTCGTGACAGACACAATGATGAAGCTGGTATGTGTTTGCAGTACACAAGCCACGGTTAAGACAGCTGACTCCACTGTGATGCGACCCTGTCTCTC
>NW_015628507.1:396558-399139 GCF_001515625.1 Sinocyclocheilus rhinocerous
TTTTTTTTTTTTTTAATGACTGCCATATTTTTCTCCCAGTTACTACTCAGTCTGACAGGATCAATTTAAGTGTAAACATATCCCTTAATTTTGATGTCAGAAAGATCAAACCATTACTTTTTATAAGTGGGATGTCACAGCAGGGTTGAAGAGAAAATGAGAACCAATGACAAATTCTGTATTTCCCACAGTGTAAACTTTAATAGTGCATTAACAAAACTTGTTTTATCAAGTTCGCCTAATGTAGTCTTCCCATTGAATTAAATATTTAAAGTATGTAAATATTTAAGAACAGATAACTTAAAAGGCAAGTGAATTTTCCAGTATATTGCATTTAGTTATATTACAAGCAATAATAATTAGTTTCTATATTTACGGTAGGAAATTTACATGGAACATGATCTTTACTTAATATCCAATGATTTTTGGCATAAAAGAAAAATGTATAATTTTGACCCATACTGTATATTTGTTATGTATATATAAATACACACACACACATTCATTATATATTTTGAAAATATTTATATGTATATACATTTATATATTTATATTATTATATTTTATATTATATAACGAAGCTGAATAAATAAGCTTTCCATTGATGTATGGTTTGTTAGGATAGGACAATATTTGGCTGAGAGACAACTACTTGAAATCTGGAATCTGAGGGTGCAAAAAAATCTAAATATTGAGAAAATAACCGTTAAAGTTGTCCAAATGAAGTTCTTAGCAATGCATATTACTAATCAAAAATTAATTTTTTCTATATTTACGGTAGGAAATTTACATGGAACATGATCTTTACTTAATATCCAATGATTTTTGGCATAAAAGAAAAATGTATAATTTTGACCCATACAATGCATTTTTAGCTATTGCTACAAATATACCCAAGCGACTTAAGACTTATTTTGTGGTCCAGGGTCACAAATAGTATAGATTTTTTATATTGGTCATTCATCGGTTATTGCCATAACTTAATGATTATGGGCTTATTTGTGTTAGCCAGACATCAGTGCATTTAATATCAGTGCATTCTACAAAATTTTAAGTCAGGTAACAAAACAAACCGTAGACCTACATCTCTCCTCAACAAGCCACGTAATTTCATTTCATGTTTGTAGTACAAAATGATGCATGCCAACTTTCACACCAAATTAAATATCAAGTGAAATCCCTTATTATAAGCTTCAGCAATGCTAATAGTGATGCTAGCCTTAGCAGACACCACTGAGCTTTCCTGTTTATTTATTTTCAAGATGTGAACGACAAGTTTGAAAAACACTTAATCCGCAGACCCTTTTTTCCCCATAGAAGAGTCTAAAAAGAAGTTATGCCAGTCTTCTTAGTTGTATGGTGTGTTTCAGCAGGGGGTTGTGTGCTGCTGCGAGGTGCCTGAAAGAGTGATGACTAATGGATGGAGAGAGATATTTTAGAGCGTTAAAAGTGAGTGAGGAAATGACAGTTTAAACGAGTGGGAGATTTTGGCTGTCGAAAGGCCAAAAGCTCTGTTTTGAACCAAACTAACAATTTCTCTCACTTGTTTGAAAGTGATGTTCAGTACATGTCATAGAATGGAGTGGTTTGTTTTGCCAAGAATTTATGTGAAATAGAGAGGAAAAGAAGGGGAGAATGGAAAGGGGAAAAAAGAGTTTCCTGTGAGCTGTATCCATCACTTCCGTTGTATATTAATGGGATATTTCACCTAAAAATGAAAATTCTGTCGTCGTTTACTCACCCTCATGTCATTCCAAACTTATAAGACTTGAGATCCTTTTCAGAACAAAAAACTTTTTTTCCCAATCTCCTCTTTTACATCCAATCCAATTATTAGGGGTTGAAGGTTTTTGTGTGCTACCACTTTTAATAGTGTAATTTTTTTTTCACCGCTTTGTAAAATAATTCATCACATTTCAAAGTCTTTTAGGGGATTACTTGACAGACAGGCCCTATTGGTCCTCTCTGCTGATTGTTATAATGCAGTCTTCTGTATTCTCTTAAACTTCAGAGCTAGAGTCCATATGACAAGGCTTTGGGAGACTTCTAGTTTCAGGGAGACATCTATTGATAGGGAAAGTACTTCTAATTCTTCACACTCTGGGATGTATAGTTATGAAAGATTATAACTGATTGCACACTGAGAAAGACTGCAGTCTCATATGTGCCTGAAATTTCAGGAATGTATTTATTTTTTATCATTTAATTTCAAAAGGTTACTGCTGACCTTTCAAGAAATCATATTTTCCCACCTTAAGGTCCAAAATGTAATGGCCATAACTGGCTTTTTGCCTCATAAAGCCCCGTTCACACCAAGAACGATAACTATAAAGATAACGATATTAGCGTCCACACCAGCGAACGATATCGTCTGTTTATTCTAATCGCACGCTCGTCTGCCACTTTAAATTCTCGAGCTCGTTTTTTGTCTTTGTTTTTATCGTTATCGTTGTGGTGTGGATTTTTAGAACTATATATTTATCGTTATCTTTATAGTTATCGTCCTTGGTGTGAACGGGCCTTTACTCTGTGTTGACGTCATTTTAACTGAAACAGGAAGACAGGGCGGGACATATCAAGC
>NW_015628507.1:399224-403905 GCF_001515625.1 Sinocyclocheilus rhinocerous
TTTATATTATATATAAATATATTTAATATATAAATATAAAATTTTTCTTAAATATATACATGCATATGTTTGTATTTTTATATACATAATAAATACACACAGTACACACTCATATATTATGTAAACAAAAACTTTTTTTTGGATGCGATTATTCGTGATTAATCGGTTGACAGCACTAGTTTTTATTATATTTAGTTATATTACAAGCAATAAATAAAGTAACAAAGCACGTTATAGCTTTTACGGGTTTGTAACGACATGAGGGTGAGTAATTTTCATTTTGGGGTGTCCTATACCTTTAAGTGTATAGTGCATAACAGTTTTTTTTAGACAAATCTACCTTAAAATTTGTCAATTTATTTTAAAATACTGAATTCATGTTTTATTTTAAAGTTTATTTTGCATTAAACACCAAACAGGCTTAAATCTAAATTTAATTAAATCAGTCATGGAGGCACACAAATGGCACTGTTTACTAAAATGACGTGAGGTCTAATATAGGATGAGTTTCTTTCTGATCATATAATCTTATATAAATATCTTACCGGGCCAGCTGGCTGAAGATGATTAAATTAGCATGCAGGGACCTGCCATGGTCTCGTAAATGCAGCTCAGTATTTATGAAGCCATTTGTTTTACTCCACCACTTTTTTATTTGAATAGCTCAATAGATGAATCCCACTTTAAAGCATCCATAGAGGACATCTGTTCTAGTTTGTACAGTGAACGATGAATATTATATTCCATAACGAGTTCACAGGCAGCACCTGCTTTTATTTAATCTAACATAATGTGCAATTTATGAAAACTTTAAGCAGGCTGACTGAAGGATGCCGTATATGCGTGTGTGATGTGTGTTAAAGACCAGGATGTTAACCCTGTCACGTATCTGTCGGCATGCCAAAGTGCTCTATGAGTGGAATGACAAAAGGACAGTTTCCCGAATAAGAGAAGAGTTACTTGAGCTTTCTTTCATCTCTTTTCCATTTCTCCTGCTCTTTCTGGTGATCCATTGAAAGCTGTGGTGCTGAATACATCTGAAATATGAAATTATTCAGGCCCCCCTTGAGGTTAAAGCAGATTTTATTTCTCAGAAGTTGCTCTTTCATAGATCACAAGGCATAATGAAGCTTCTAGCTATGTTTATTTTAGATATCTCAGATGTTTCTCCTAAAATTCCTTTTTGGAGACATTAGAATATACACAAATGAGACAAGTGTTGACAACACAGTGGAAGCGTAGAGGTATAAAATGAAGATTTTGATGAGAAATGTACTGAAATCCCTTTTGATTGGACTTCTGAGAAGAGTTTGACACATTTTCAACTTCAAGATCTCTTAACTAGAGGACACGTATGAGATGAAAGGAGTATCTTCTGATTTTCTGATGTTTCTAAGCAAAAGTCTCCATTTGATCCCCATGCAATCTCACTGCTGTCTATGAGAAAGAACTGAGATGTCATTTGTGATTTTTCCTTTTTGTCTCCTCACATCTTCTCACCCCAGCATTGAGCGTGTGCCTCCAGTAGGAGGTGTTACTGAGTCACGGTCGAGCAGAGAGGAGAGCCGCTTCGTGTGTATAAAAAGACTCTGTTGATGAGAGGAAATGGGAAAAAAGGAGGGAAAGAGGCTGTGAGTGAATGAGAGAACATGGCCAGAGTTTTAATGAGAGCGAAAGTGAGGGAAAGATGAAGAGAAAATCAAGAGATGGGATGCAGAGAAAGTGGGCCAAACGGATGGATGTCAAGATAGATAAACAGGGAGAGAAAGAATAGAAGAAACAGAGAGGGAGATGAAAAAAATATGGGAATGCCAATAGATGCCACTTCATGAATCTTTCATCTCACTTATTGAACTATTCACAAAGAAATCATCTGTAGTAGCATCTAGACAGAATCTCTTCATCTTTTTTCTTACCAAAATCAACACAAACAATATAAAACTGGAGAATAAGTGTCAAAGGTATTTTCATCTACACGTCTCACCTTATGCTTTAAATTTGAGTTGTCTAATTTTGTTTCAATGTAGATTGAAAACATAAATTCTAAAAAATAAAAAAAAATGACATAAAAGGATATTAAAGGTGATATGTGCCATTTCTTTGCCGGTAGTGTCAACAAACTAAATTGAAAAAATAGTGATGTTTGCCAAACACGTAATGCCGCCCCAAACTCACAGCACTGATTGAGACAAAACTTTACGTCAGATACCCAAACAAACAGAACAGATTCTTAAGAAGTCTACATACAAATGGTAATATTAAACAGGAGGGGTGAAAGTACTTTCACAAAGCAAAGCAAAGCATAACATAACAAAACAAAACAAAACAAAACAAAGCAAAGCAAAACAAAGCAAAGCAAAGCAAAGCAAAGAAAACAAAACACAAATTAAACACTAAACAAAATACAAAACACAAAACACAAAATAAAACATCTTCAAAGAAAATTGCAAAGCTGTGTTTAAAATAGATCAAGGAGTCAAGTTGAAGCAAGAATGGGCAGAAAAATCATTAAACATGAACAGGAAAAAAAGAGATGTTTAAACTGACTCATGCTGTGTCAGAGAATAGCCCAACTAAAAACAGCAGTCAGTCACTTCAGGAGTCTATAATGCACTCCAAGAGAGCATGGACATTCGATCGCAGAAACAAATGCAATAAAGAAAAATAAAACATTATTATGTGTTTTTTTTAAACATCTGTACTATCATTAGAGATGTTCTTATTTTCAGTTAGAGATCAGTAGTGTATTGATCGATTCACAGAGTGGTATTATTCTTACGCAACCCAGGTTTCCAGCCCTCAACTTTCCTCAAACAATGGCACTACTTGTATGAAAACAAGCCCTGTAACACTTATTTAAGACATAAACATGTCTATTTATTTAAAAAGTCCAAAAAAAAGAGAACATCTTGGACTACAATATGTAAGCATTTATTCATTCAGTTATTTTGGATGCACGTGATTCTGGTGAAAAACCACCTACTTAGCAAGAGGCTGTCTGACTGACATGTAAAGTGACCAAATGCTTTGTTTTTATGTCATTTAGTGGCAGGTGTATCTGAAATCAATAATAATACAATATTAATCCAACATGGGAGAAAAAAAGAAAATCCTTCGCAGGTTCTTGCCAGTTTTTTTAGTGCAGCATACATCAGATAGTCAATAAGTGGGTCAGTGACTATTAGAGGTCTAAAACAAACAGAGAATCAAACAACAAAGTACTAAATGCTGAATCCATGAGGATAAAACTAAAGTGCGTACATGGGAAATATCATAGTTATGTTTAACATTTACGTTGGCTTTGGCCGGAAACCCTCTGAGACTGTGTCCTCTTTTCAAGCGTCTCCTTTCTCACAAATAGTGCACATGAAAGAAGGGCACAAGTCTAACCCTTAATGTGATAAATAGAAAAGCAGTCTCCCAGAGTTTGGTTTAAAGGTTAGGAAGAACCCTGATTTTGCAGGACGATGTGTGTCAGACTTCTTACCCAGACTAAGATTTAAAAAGGAATATGAGGAATTGACATGACCAGAGTTACTTTATACAAGATGAATGTTGTCAACCAAGCGTGAATCTGATAAGGCAGTCGGGATTGTCCATCATTGATTCCAGCCTTGTAGCATCTCCCTTGAGGATTTCTGCTGCCGTTGTGTGTGGTAATCAAACAAAGGCATCATTTGAAGAGAGACTAATGTATTGTGACTGTTTCCTGCTAATGAGGTGAAATTAACTGCCCCTTCAATCCCACATGGGGCACGACTCTATCAGCACTGTGTGAATTACAGAAATTTAAACAGATCTTAGTCACATCAACGAGCGCTGAAAGGATAGTTAAAGGGGAAGTGTGTCATTTTTTAGATGTTTTAAATGATTTCTTCTATTCTGGCTTAAAGGCAGAGTAAGTGATTTTTCAAAAACACTTTAGAAAACTGATTCGGGCCGAATCGCAAAACAAACTTGTAGCCAATCTGCAATAAGGGGCGTGTCTACTCGTGATGTGGAGGAGAGCGCGTTCAGTGCATGGGACGGACATTAGCCGAGCCGAGCGACAGAAAGATAGAGATGGCGGATAAAAAAACAAAAGATGGGTTGCGTACGAATATGTGCGGCGGAGCTATCAAAATAGGGGCAAGACCCTTTTGGGGTAGGGGCGTGTTTGTTTTGGTGATTTCAAATATCAACATTGGCTACCAGAAATAGAAATCACTTACTCTGCCTTTAAGACAATTATTTGTACATTTATAACCTCTAAACCTGCAAACAGCATGGTACAATTAAATTATCGTACTTGACTAGCCTGACACAGCACCATCAACCAGTGGTGTGAGTTTGGGGCGGGGCTATCTTAGAGCTGGACAATAATTCAATATCAATATGTATCGCGATATAATTTTTTTCAATAACGGTGATATGATTTTTAAACACATTTCCGGTATTTCGATATACATTACCAGTGTTTCCCATACATTGATTTATTTGTGGCGTTTGACTTCGTTGAATAAACATGAGCACTGCACGTTTCAAAATCAAAAAATGTCGCGGGTGTTTTATATAAATGTATCTGTGAAGGGAACCGACTGTCTTCAGAAAAGTTTCGATGGCATTTTCATTTGATCTGATAAAGAAGCGTTCATGAGCGGAGCCGCTTTGATTACAGCCATTACTGGAGAAACCGCTAGTT
>NW_015628507.1:404901-409655 GCF_001515625.1 Sinocyclocheilus rhinocerous
TCTGAAGACTGGAGTAATGATGCTGAAAATACAGCTTTGATCACAGGAATAATACATTTTAAAATATATTCAAATCGAAAGTTATTTTAAATAGTAAAAATATTTAACAATATTACTGCTTTTGCTGTATTTTGGATCAAATAAATGCAGGCTTTGTGAGCAGAAGACACTTCTTTAAAAACATTAAAAATCTTACTGTTCAAAAACTTTTGACTGGTGGTGTATGTCAGCCTATAGTTTGAAGTTAAAGATATTAATATTAATTAGGTAAGTCTGCAACGATTATTTGACAGTGATTTCACATTTCTTGTTTGTATGAAGGCTAAATACAAATAAAAGGTGAAAATTAATTTATTTGTGCTGTTTTTTTTCTAAAATATTGTCATGGACTTGGCAAATTAATTTTTCATAAGTTTGTATGCACAGACATCTGTGGTGGGCGTTCTTGGCAGTTTTTACGAGGCTTTTTAAAAATAGTTTTAATAGTGTTTTTAATTCATATCGATATCGGAATTATATCGTATCGACCAAAATTAAGAAATATATCGTGATATAAATTTTGGCCATATCGTCCAGCCCTAGGCTATCTGTTTTTTCAACCAATGGGAAACAAGGGGGAGTGTTCAGGAAACCTGTTTGGAAAAAGTCATTATTTTTGCAGTCAGCTTAATTATTTGGAGACATTGGACAGTCTTTTTCATTTACCAACAAAAGCAGGGTTTTTTAGCAGAATTATAACAAAGTAAAGAGCACAGGATGCAAATTAGGGCTTGTAATTAATGCTTTCTTGTGTGTTTTATTCTTGTTGTGCCAATAAGATGGTAAATGTAGTTTAGTTCAGCGCTGTTGTCTCATACAATGGCTAAATGGTTAGCATATTCTGCACAAAGTGTGTGCAAGTGAATTCCGTCAATATTCGCAAATTAAATATTACCATAACCAATAAACATCTGCCATGATTCTTCAATTGACTCGCCTACAATCAAGTCATGGCTCAGATAATTTCCAAATACTTACTACAACATTATTATCAAGCTGATGATAATTGTAATTTTTCTTGTAATTATGATCATTTAATTGTGACTTGAAAGCAGTAAATGCTTTGTTTGTTTGTGTAGTACTACATGCTGAAGTGACAGTATCTGTTTGAGCAAACAATGGAAGACGGGACGAAGCAGAATGGGCTGTAGGAATATTTAGACATTACTTCTGCCTGAAGAACTACTATTGATCTGCCAAGACCAGAAGTACCTCTATTGAAAGGTGTTTAGGCAATTTTTTTTTAAAGAATTCTTATTGTAATGGCAATTCTTCGCCATTTCCACAAGGGTGTGTGTTGCACATGATTTGATGCATGAATTCATAACTTGTAGTGTAAAACTTTACTTTTTCTTTGTCAAATTACATTTGAAAAAAAATCAATCTCAAAAAATATTATACATTTAATCAAATCCCAAAGATGTGAATTTTAGCTTTTCCCCTGGTCAAAAGTCTATGCATATGTAGCCTATCATATATAAAACTAACCAAAGTGTGGTACATGTGATACAATACAAATAACACAAAATATACATATATCAAAACACAAAATCACTTTTAGTGCAAAGAAAATATCACAAAATTCTTAATGTTGTTTATGGCTGTAACACTTGTTTTTGCAGTTTTGTTTGGTGTCATAGAAATTTGCTTGTTTGTATATTTATATGCATTTATGAATCTATTTTTGTGTATTAATGTAGATTAATCTGTGCTTATTTACAGTGATTTTTAGCTGTGCTTCAGCAGATTTTAGGAAGCGTGGAGGAATACACACAGGTTTGACACACAGCTGAGCTGTTTTAGAGCATTACTTGAATTAATTCATGCAAATGGTGCATGAGAAACTGGCAATATCTCTATTATTGTACCGATACAAGCATCATCGTGGCATTTAGTGTCGTACAACACCTTTCATCTGTTCAGCAAGCCACCTCTGTATCTTATTAATCTACCAGCGTGTGTTTGCGAGAGTTTTTGAGAGCATGTTTCAGAAACTGTCATGCTTTCTGATTACTTCTAATTATTTCTCTGATTTGGTGGAACTCGCTTGCTTTGCGTTGCGGTGTGTTTGTTTTGTTACACTTACGTACGTGTGTGTGCATGTACGAGCGCACGGAGTGAATCAGGCTGTCGTTGCGAGCATTACAGAGGAACATCAATTAGATGATGCTCAGCAGGCGTGAGGATCAGCGGTTGAATTGATTTCATCTGCATATAGATGATAGGTGATTTACACCCTCTCTTACTTATGAAACCTCGCCACACACATTTCAACACGCCCCTCAGGTAGTGTATGAGTGTTTGATGAACTGAGAATGAGTGTAGATTCATATCTAAATCCATTTAATGCTTCCTGGCACTCTAAGAACAAACAGCTATGCATTAATGTATGTGTGTGATGGCCTGAAAGCTGATGGGCCATATGGGTGGCATTTCTGATTTAATAACAAGTGTGTGTCTATTGATCCCTCCGCACAAGATCCTTAATGCACCACACTTTGCTTTCAGTATGGAACTAGGCTTGATTGAGATCAATTTGGAAGGTGTTGGAAAGGCCTTATTTTGGAAACTGTTATTTTATAAATTATTTTGAAAGAGAAAATGGGTTGTGAATATGAATAAAAAATTACACAAAAATAAATTTTAATTAAAACAAATTCAAAACTATTCTTTAAATGTTTATTTATTAAATAATAAATATTTATTAAACTTGTTCCTTGGCTGTGCAGCTTTTCTGTGCATGTAGGAAAGATGTTCAAATATTTGGGTCAGTATTTTTTTTCTTTTTATGTTTCTAAAAGTAGTATTTAAAATGCTCACCAAGGCTGCATTTATTTGATGAAAAATACAGTAAAAACAGTAATTTTGTGGCATATTATTACAATTTAGTCATCTATTTTAATACATTTTAAAATGTAATGTGATCAAAGCTGAATTTTCAGCATCATTACTCTAGTCTTTAGTATCACATGATCCTTCAGAAGTCATTCTAATATGGTGTTTTGGTGTGTGATACTTTTATTTTTATTCTTTTTTTCGGGATGCTTTGATGAATGGAATGTTCAAAAGAACATATTTTTTTTAAATAGAAAACAAAAAAGTGTCTTTTATTGTTACTTTTGATCAAATCGATGAATCATTGCTGAATATTTATTTATTTTAAAAAAACTTGCTGACCCCAGACTTTTAGTATAGTTTTAGTCATATGTTTTAGACATATGTTTACCTGCATGTGATGACTGAATGTTTGAATCTTTAAATAAATTTGCAGTTATTTTAGATTTTTTTTTAAATCTGCTAATTTAATACTGTAGACACATACAAAATATCCATCTGCATTCCAGCATATCCATATGCTTATTCACACTGTCAGACTTTAAAATGACCACAAAAGTACTCAATGTCCACTGGGACTGAGATGACCAGAAAGAAAGATTATCAATGAATAGCTTAAAAAAGCTGTTTTAGGAGATCAACATTGTAAATTACCATCCACTTTTGCTGTATAAAAAATAGCAGCTTGAACATTGTTTAAAAATTCTCTTTTTGTGCTTCATGCACAGTAAAACATTATACAGGTTTGGCTCCACATTTAATTTTTTATTGATCTTTTCATATAAGTAAAGTCACACACACACTTTACTCTTCCAGTGGCCATGCAGACTACCGAAATGCCATAAAAATCTCTACGGACAAAATATTGCAAGTGGAGTGTTCTGCTAGGTTTAGAGAAACCTTGCTAATAAATGTATTATGAAGATCAAATTATTTCCTTGCTTAATAATAAAATGTATTGTAGTGTTAGTATTCCTTGAGGCCTCCCGTCTCAAACAGTGTCTGACTGGATGCACAAAGCCTCGTCTTGGTATGGCATAATTACCTCTAGACAAATGGATATGTGCTGACTATGGCTGAATTTAAAATTAGCCTGCTCTGACCCACCACCCCCAATCAATGCTAGTCGCTTTATGTCTCTATTAATGAGATTCCAGCAACAATGCATGGTTAGAGAAAGCTAATGGGCTCTCACGCTATACAGGACACCTGCAAGTGTTACCTTAAAGAAGCTATAATGTATTGGGAATAGTGCTGTCAAACGATTAATCGCGATTAATCGCATCCAAAATAAAAGTTTTTGTTTACATAATATATGTGTGTGTACTGTGTATGTTTATTATGTATATATAAGTACACACACATGCATGTATATATTTTGAAAATATTTACATGTATTTACATGCATATATGTACAGTATATTCATATAATTTATATAATTTATAAATATATTTAATATATAAACATAACATATTTTTCTTAAATGTATATTTATATATATATAATAAATATACACAGTACACACACATACAGGTATATAATGTAAACAAAAACTTTTATTTTGAATGCGATGAATCGCGATGAATCGTTTGACAGAACTGGTCATAGTACATGTCTCAGCATTTATTTGTGCATTAAATTGCATGAAATGACCTGTGTGTATTTGTGGCAGGTTTTGTGAGTTTGTAAAACAATATATTTGTGCATTTCCTTACCTGCAACTAAAATTTTGTCATCATTTACTCACCTTCCCATATGACATTTATTCTGCTGAAAACAAAAAGAAAATGTTAAATAATTTAAATAATGTGGTAACTCCAAATCACTCACAAGCATTTACAAATCTTCTGCACTTTACTTTCTTATCCATCTTATCCAT
>NW_015628507.1:412612-420427 GCF_001515625.1 Sinocyclocheilus rhinocerous
GGAACACGATATTTTTGATGAAATTCGTGAGCTTTCTGACCCTGCATAGACAGTAACACAACTACCACGTTCAAGGTCCAAAAAGGTAGTAAGGACATCATTAAAATAGTCCATGAGACATCAGTGGTTCAACCATAATTTTATGAAGCTACGAATATACTTGCGTGGTACTGTCGTGAACACGCTACCAAGACTGACAGGGAAGAGAAGAAATTGTTGAATAGTCGTTATTTTAGTTTTCTTTGTGCACAAAAAGTATTCTCGTGGCTTAATAAGATTACGGTTGAACCACTAATCTCAAGGACTATTTTAACGATGTCCTTGCTACCTTTCTGGGCCTTGAATGTGTCAGTTGCGTTGCTGTCTATGCAGGGTCAGAAAGCTCTCGGATTTCATCAAAAATATCTTAATTTGTGTTCCGAAAATGAATGAAGGTCTTATGGGTGTGGAATGACATTAAGGTGAGTATTTAATGACAGAATTTTCGTTTTTTGGGTGAACTATCCCTTTAAAGAGATGCAAAAATTACAATTCATAATTTATTCAACCTATGTTAACTGACTTTGTTCTTAAGACCACAAAGGTAGATGTTTTGTTGGATGTTCTTGCTGCTCTTTTCCATAAATAGAAGGTGAACAGTGAGCAGTGTCTGTCAAGCTCAAACAAAACAAAACAACTATAAAAGTACCTCAGCAGTAGTCAGTGTAATTGGGCACTATATTCCAAGTCTTCACATGGCAAATTATTGTGTTAGCTATTGGCAAGATTTTAAAAATGTTTCATTACCTACAACACTTACTTAAAGGGATAGTTTGCCCTTTTTTGCAAATGATGGCACAACTTTAATTTTCTTATGATGCTTTCTTTCTTTCTTTCTTTCGTTCTTTCTGTCTTTTTCTTTCTTTCTTTTTCTTTCTTTCTTTCTTTCTTTCTTTGGGGTGGCAGTGCAGAGATAATGAGGCTGATTTTACAGACTGTGCTGTATATCCTGTGGTCACTGTTTGCTAATGTGCTGGTCAGCAGGACCTCTCAGCGGCAGAGGGAACATCTGAGAAGCAGTGACTTTGCTCTAATTGGCTTTGAATCTGTGCTCAAATTGGACCAGCTACACATGCAAAGTAGGATTGTGTTAACAAGATGATTATTTTTTTTACTAGAGTACACTAAATGTAGAACTCATTGGTGTCTAAGAAATCACTAAGTGTCATGTATGCAGACTTTTGACTATTGGCATGAAGTCTGGTCCACAAATGATTCTTGTCTGTAACTTGTTACTTAGACTATAAGGACTATCCAAACAGTGATAGTTTGACTGGTTGTAATAAATCCGTAATTATTATACGTAGAGGAGGTGTATCTCTATTGTAGCTGGTTTTATAGATAGCTACCTCAATTACTTTTTTTATCTGACAGTGGCACTCAGCAACAAAACTCACCTTTATATTAAAGACTAATTAAAAAGCTTTCCATTGATTTTCTCCTCTCTTTTCTCTTCCTAACCCATCTCCATTTCTTTCCTTTTCTCTCTCTGCATGAGAAAAAATGGATCAATAGGTTCTCGTCATGGAGGGTAGCAGAAGATATCTACATTTAACTTCTATGAAAGATTAAATAGAATCTTTAAAAAACTGCTCTGTGTAAAAATGTTTGTCAAATTCATTTATGAATGTCAAGTAATGTATTATATACAAATAAGTATAAACTATTTTTTTTTTCTATTATTTCATGAAGATTGGCATACCACTTGTAAAAGCATGTCAGTCTATTATTATTTTACGGGATAGGCCTATTTCAGATAATCCTACCCATAAACAAAACTTGAAGACAAAAAGAACTGTGCTTGGCCAGTTTACATATCTGTCAGAACCTCCTGTCTGAATGGGTGGCTGTTGTCCAGAGTGAACTGCACTGAGGACCAGACTTTTTTTGCCTCAAGTCAAAAGTCTGACTAGGCGAGACTAATGAGAGTCTGCTGGGCGGCGTGTGTCATGTGATGGAGACAGGTCTTTGATAGCTACGACTACAGCATCTCCACCCTGATCTCTACACATAAACACTGTCTTTGATCAGCTCGAGCTCACACATGCTCACACAGAAAGACAGAACGAGGATAATACCGCTCTCTGTGCTCTACAGCAACAGATGTGTAGATACTAATTTTAGTTTCAGTAGTATTCTTATGGCTGGTGGTGATGCTTCTGGGATTTGAGCTCATAAGGTTTTAAACTCATAAGGATGGAAGGCAGGCACGCTAGCCAGATGCCATGTGCTGTGGTACATTTTTAAAGGAGCCGTTCTTGCGGTAACAGACAACACATGGTAATCAACTACACTCCACTACGCTCAATTACAATCAGACATCTCAGAGACAAGAGACGAGACAAACGAGATTGCTTGGCAGTACTACAATAAACAAACGTGCTAATTTAACATTGCTGGATTTGATTCAGCCTTTTAAATTAAATTGAATTAAACTGTACTCAATGACCTTAGTGAACTGAACAGAGCTAAACTGTGCTGAACACAGCTTAATCAAAATGAGATGGGCTGTGCTGAACTGAATTGACCTAAAGAAAGCTGAACTGCTAAGCTGCTTAGCTCAACTAAACTGAGTTTAACTGAACTGAATTGAACTAAACTGAGCTCTACTAAACTGGTTGAACTGAGATGTGCTGTGATGAGCTGAACTGTGCTGAGTTGAATTCAACTAAGCTAAACTGAGTTGAACTGAGACGTTGTGCTGTAGTGAACTAAACTGAACTGTACTGAAATAAACTGAGCTCTACTGAACTGGTTGAACTGAGATGTGCTGTACTGAACTGGGCTGCGTTTCTCGATAACGATTGATCTTAGCAATTAAGAGCATTTTCTACGAGCCATTTTACGATCGTTCGTTATTGTTTCACGTGCGTTTCCCAAAAATGCACTTAATATTTATATGCACAGGATAACTTCTCATGAAAAAATTTCCACCTAATTCACAACACTTGCATGTGCACATGAATTTGTTCTTAACCTGTTCTAATGCTATAATGCTAATGAATTTGAAGTATTCTAAATGAGCGACAATGTGCTTGAGGTTAGTAATTCGCATAAACACAAGCAAACCATCTCCATATAAGGCTTTCCACAAAAAATTGCTTTACAGCCTTCCATTACTCTTATGAAATATATAGAATTTAAAATGAAATATCTATACATTTTAACACGTTTCATTTTGTAAGGCCACCCAGAGTGTTATTTTTTATTTTTTATTTTTTTACGTATGTGTGGTTTTAGTGGTTTCAGTTGTTCTTGTTGTTCAGTCTAGAATAAGAATTTTGAATAGTTAATGAACAAGTACAAGTGATTTTTTATTAAAACATTGCTATGTAGATTTCATGCTCTTGGTAAATGAGACCCAATGCATGTATTATTAGCATGTTTTAATTTTTACTTTAAAATGTGTATATATATATATATATATATATATACACATATATATTAGGGCTGTCAGTTGATTACAATTTTTAATCTAGTTAATTACTGTCATGATTTCACACTGGGAGCACGGGAACGAAGGAGCGAGGAGACGAGGAGTAAAGCAAATATCTTTACTCTTTAAAAAAAAGTATTTAATGAAACCAAAGCAGGGAACACGGGAAACATGGAGTACATGAAATTACATTTAACAGCGAACCCTAGACACTAGGAAACACTGGGTTTAAGTAATGGAGCAAACAAAGGAACTGACGAGATGATTAATAAACACAGGTGGAAACTAATGAACTATAATGAGGAACAGGAACAGGAAAACCAAATATGGGCATAATCATAAACATGGAGCACGTGGGGGAGGAAAACACAACACGAAACATGGAACAGAGTCTGACAATTACAGGGTGCTGCTATTAATTAATCTAATTAATTGCAAACTAAATTTAGCTGTGAAAATACCCCCAAAAGATCATTTAAAGCTATTATTGTGTTAAATGTTTAGGCTACAATGGCCTAACATAAAGTATGGAACATAAAAGAAGATCATTTGAGAAATATCTCATTAGTTAAATAGTAAAATAGTAGTAAAACAGTAGTCAAAAGTAGTTAAATAGTTAAAGAACAGCATTTATTTAAAATTAATATCTTTTTCTAACAATATGAGTCTTTACTATCACTTTTTATCCATTTAACACATCCTTGCTGAATAAAAGTATTCATTACTTTCAAAAAAAGAAAGAAAAAAAGGTACTGACTCCAAACTTTTGAACGGTAGTGTATATTGTAACACAAGATTTCCATTTTGAATAAATGCTGTTTTTTTTAGGATTAGGGTTTGGTTTTTGGTTATTGCATGTAATTAAGCATCATTTATTGCTATTGCTAGAGTAATTACATGTAACGTGTAACAAGGACACTTAAAGAAAGTGTTACCCAATATTGTAAGACGTTGCATTCCTTAGCAGTCATTGAGCAGGTTTCTAAATGAGCATGTCTGCTCACTGGTTTCAGCTCAGTCCCTCTCTCCTAATTAGAGGCTTATTATCTAAACAGCTGTCTTCCTGATGCCCACTCCAAATATGGGGGCACACAGAAACTCACACACACACACACACACACACAGAGTCATTACTGAGATATTAAACTATAATAAAGTGCTACGTCTGCCTGCTGGGCTGAAAGGTGCAGTGCTGCTGCGTGTAGCAAATAATGATTTTATGATTTAATGCAGTGTGAGAATGAAACATGTTAACTCGCCAGATGTTGCTCACTTGTTTATGTTTGTGAGAATGGTCACACATGTGTTATGTAGGTTTTTCTGGCTGCCCGCCACTAGCCAAATGTATAACTAGGTCTGCATAAGCTGGTTTATATTAGTTAATTAAAGGGCTGCTATTTTGGGGGGAAAAAATGTCCATACTCTTTTCCTTGTGAGGTCATTCAGAACCATAAACACATATTAAGTTCTTGTTTACAGGTCAATGCAGTTCTATATTTAATCATTTGTGTTGGTGTTGATGTTGTTACTTATGTTTTTAGGTCAACTGCTCATAACCAATGTCATTTAAATATAGAAGTCTTAAAGGTACAGTATCAAAAACAGCCTGTGTTAACACAATGGCCCAACCAGGTGTGATGGAATAAATGGATTTGTTAATGATAGAAAGGAATACAAGGCACTTCTTCCGGTCCAAAAAAGTTCACAATAGAAGCATTTAAAATGACTAAAACACTGCACACAGATGCATTTCTGCCTTCAGCCTTCCTTAAGAGTGTGTCAGGTACAAAATGAGTCACAGGTGTAGATATAATTAGTCAGTGAAGTTGGAAGAAATCAAAAGAACCATTAACCATTACAAAATATAATGATGTACTTGTACAAAAAAGAAAAGTTAAATCCAGTAAACTATAAATTTTTCTGTATTCTCACATATTATATACAATATTTGTAACACTTTAGTACATTGACCAATTCTCACAATTAACTAGTTGCTTATTAGCATGCCTATTATTAACATATTGGCTGTTTATTAGTAGCCTACTTATAAAGCACATATTTTACATGACCATATTCTACATCCCTAATCCTACCCAATACCTAAACCTAATAAATACCTTACTAACTATTAATAAGCAGCAGATTAGGAGTTTTTAACGGCAAAAGTTGTAGTTAATGGTTTGTTAATAGCGAGAATTGGACCTTAAAATAAAGTCTGACCACCATATTTAAACTGCTCTATGTTATATTTTACTATGTAAGTGTTTATTTATATTATGTGAATATATATTCATATTTAATCATTTGAAATATATTTTTCTCCTTTAATGTTTTACTTGCCATGAGGCAAGTGACACAGATGTCTGTCTTTATTGTATATACAATTGCTCTTTCCTCAAAAACATTAAAAATGTTCCTTCTGGTACTGAGGTCCTGGAAGGCAACAGTTGTGGGATGTTATGCGAATTCAATACAGTCTGTTCTCTCTCTCTCTCTGGGGGTTCTGATGGCACCTGTTCTTCATCATGTGCTCTGTACTCACTCAAGGGCAATGGCACCCTGAACACTTCACTTACTCATTTTGTGTGGGTTTGTTATGAAATGTATTGAAACTTGGCAAACCAAGTTGAGCTTCTGACTGTGAAGTTCTTGTCACAGTAGAAGAAATATCAGACCTCCCTTGACCTTTACTTACAGAAATGGTTTTTAAAGTTTCTGTTTTAAAGATTCACCCATTTAAGACATGACTTGAAATTGTACCCAAAATTCTTACACAGCATTTTCCTTTTTTTTCCCGTAATGAAATAAGTGATAAAAGGTATTATTGTAGTTCCATGTTACATAGAATGTGTAATCGGTTCAATCAAATCTTTAAAAAGATCCAGTTAAAGGGATAGTTCACCCAAAAATGAAAATTCTGTCATTAATTACTCACCCTCGTGTCGTTCCAAACCTGTAATACCTTCTTTCATCTTTGGAACACAAATTAAGATATTTTTGATGAAATCCGAGAGCTTTCTGACCCTGCATAGACAGCAAGGGAACTACCACGGTCAAGGCACAGAAAGGTAGTAAAGACATCGTTAAAATAGTCCATGTGACATCAGTGGTTCAACCTTAATTTTAAAAAGCTACGAGAATACTTTTTGTGTGCAACGAAAACAAAAATAACGACTTCATTCAACAATTTTTTTTCTCTTATATGCCAGTCTTCGATTTGCGGTCACATCTTAATTTGTGTTCTGAAGAGGAATGAAGGTCTTACGGATTTAGAACGACATGAGGGTGAGTAATTATTGACAGAATTTTCATTTCTGGGTGAACTCACCTTAAGACAACAACTGCAGCTCGAACATCGTTAGTTTGAAACCTAAAGCTCAGAGTTGTGATGGATCTTCAGGTCTACATAGTAGCTGAAAATTGGCTGCTTAATATTTTTGTGAATGCTGAACGGGTGAAATTAAAATGTTATACTATTAATTGTTAATGCAGTAAAAATAAAACACTAAAAAGCTAAATCATTTTAGGCATTTAGGCAGCACAACATAGTAATTTACATTATGAAAAATTGATATAAAATTTGCTGTACGTCTCCAGTCCACCCAGAGAGGGCGATGAATCTCTTCCCATCCTCCATCTCGTACACAGGGAGAGAGAGCTTTGTGATAGGTTCCCACTGTTAGGCACGTTTGTTCTGCAGCGTCCCAGTGCTCAACCTCTCTTTCTCTCTCTCTCTCTCTCTCTCGGTCACTGCAGAGCGACACTCTCTGTTACAGCAGCGTGCAGAGAGACAGCCTGTAGCACTGAACCCATCTAACACTGCTAGGAAACCTGCACACTGTGGCCGTAGACCTGTGGAGACCTGGACTGCACACACACACACACACACACGCATGCAATCACAGACATGCTCAAATCATCGCCTGCAACATCTGGCTGAGCCGTGCAAGAGAAGTGCCGTTCCATTGCGCTCTGTGAGTCGACTTACGAATCGCGTGTGTGTGTGTGTGCTAGGGATTTGAACGAGGCTTTGGGGTCTGCAGTCTTGATTTATTTTCTCTCCAAGGAGCTGAGTGTGTGAGACTCATTAATTTGTGTGTCATTTGGCATTAATTTGCTGTTCTGTGACATTCAGACAGAACTGTGTGCCGATGATGTCTGTGTGATTTGATTGCAAACCAGAGGTTTTCTTTAACTGAGTGTGTGTGTGTGTGTGTGTGTGTGTGTGTGTGTGTGTGTGTAAATAGCATGATTGTCATGTCTGGTTAACTGGCATGTCTGAAGTAGGTTATTCTAGACGCATCGGGCTTGCTCTACATGGAGTTTTAAAATCCACCGGC
>NW_015628507.1:424856-432442 GCF_001515625.1 Sinocyclocheilus rhinocerous
ACCAGAGGATTTCTTTAACTGATTGTGTGTGTGTAAATAGCATGATTGTCATGTCTGGTTAACTGGCATGTCTGAAGTAGGTTATTCTAGACGCATCGGGCTTGCTCTACATGGAGTTTTAAAATCCACCGGTGTGTGTATGAGTCCATTCATGATTCGATGGATGATGTATATGTTTAGTGTTTAGAGTGCACGTTTGAAGCATTAAAAAACGGTTTCTGAAACCCACACGAGCATAGTTACTTAGTATGATGTCTTTTTTTTCAGCACTGTGCTTATGCTTTTTGATGACATATGACTTTGCGCCGGTGATGGCTTGTGTTTCAGCCAGACTGCGTGTGTTTAAATTATGGTTTAAGGAATAGTTCACCCAAAAAAGAACATTCAATGTTTAAAAGGAGAAATTTTGAGATATGTTCATGCTGCCCTTTTCCATACAATGAAAGTGGATGGGGACTGGAGATTTTGTGCTCTAAAAAGGTTATAAAAAAACAAAAACTATAAAAGTAGTATGTATGAGTTGTATGTCTTATAAAAGCCATATGATAGCTTTGTGTAAGAAACAGACTGAAATTTAAGCTATTATTTCCTGAAAATCTTATTTGATATCCGTGGTTTCCTTTCAAGTGGATGGGAACTGGGATTGTCAATGAAAGTGGATGGGGACAAGATATCAAGGATCAAAATGACAAAATGATCTATGATCATAAAAAATATGAAAATAGGATCACTTTGTGTGAGAAACAGGCCAAAATTCTCTGAAAAAGTCATTATTCTCTGAATTGTACATTTTTCTTTGAAATTTACTTTTTTTTTTTTTTGGAAGAATTTGAACATTTGGAAAAATGTGGTATATTCTCACTAGTCTTGAAACTGAATGTGACACACAAAGTCCGAATATACGCACTGTCAAATCTTACTCTTTTTTTATTTTTCTTGTTGCTTTTTAAAAAATATTGTTTGTTGGAAGGATTTAGAAATTTGGAGAAGTGGTGTATGTTTTGACTAGTATATGCAAGCTCAAATGTTCATTTTTGGGTGACCTAGCTGTTTAATGATGTAAGCTTGAATGTGAAATTTACTAATTATTTAAAAAAAATGTTTGTTGGAAAGAGGTAGAATTTTTTACAATTTAATTTGGAGAAATGCTGGATGTTCTCACTAGTCTTGTAACCGTTTCGAATGCACCTTTCAAATATTTATGTGAACTGGCCCTTTAAGGATTTAAGCTTTGCTATGAAACCAACTTAATAAAGTTAATAATACTTATTTATTATATATTATTATTTTAATGATTTTCTAATTTTGAGAAATGCAGTTGATGTGTGTCGGTGGAGGATATTAAACTTTATTTTCCTTATGTCTATATATTTCATTTGCTTTTTCCATATACTCTCATGTCTCTCTCTCTCTTTCTGTTTTTCGCTTTACCCCCTCTCTCATTCTCACTCTCTATCCATCTGTCTGCTGATGAAGCACATTTTCTGAAGAGAACCCCCTCCCCATTTCATCACGGGATGTAATAATGACAACATGTGTGTGTGTGTGTGTGTGTGTGTATGTATTTGTCACTGGGACGCCCTATGGGGATCCCTGCACTCTTATGTGTTCAGAAATCATTTCTATGTACTAGGAAAAATATGATGGTGTGTGTGTATGAGCAGCGTTGTGTGCTTATATCGATGAGAAACAAGCTAAACAGGAAGGAAGGACCCTCTTAGGAGCTTGAAAAAGCTTTTTGACCACAGAACAAAGTGGTAACTATCACAGACATATTCTCGCAGCTCTTCAGGCAATCGCTTTGAGGTCAGGTTTTTGTATCGAGTGACTAAATCATGGTTTGCTGCAGTATTGTCAGGCCTTTTCCTCAGAAAATAGAATGGCTCCACACACATTCACATAACGGAGTCCTTTATTACCACTGAAAAACTGCACACAAAGGCGTTTCTTCACAGAGTTTATTGTGAATGTGAAGTAAACGCCAAGCAGCCTGTTATCAGATGAGATTGTATCGCGGTGGAGGGTCATCTAACCGTCTGTATGTGTGTTACAGGAGGTGTTGTGGATAAAGATCTCAGGCAATATCTCAACCTGCGTTTCCAGAAGGGCTCTTTGGACCATGAGCTGCAACAAATAATTCGGGACAACCTCTATCTTCGTACAGTACCTTGTGAGTAACTCTTTACCCTGATTTCCTTAACCTTTGACACTGCTGCCCTCACTGACTTGGTCCACTAGGCCAGGCCACTGACTTTTTATTGATTAAGTCCTGGCTGATGCTGTTCGATCACTGGAACAGGGCAGTAACACTTGATTTTATGCATATGAAATTGTTTCAAACCCTGCAACTATGCTAGGGTGGTTGAGAAAGCATTGGTATGGTGTTGGTTGCAAGGCTGTTTGCTTTCTAGCAGTGTTAAGGTGCGGTCACCTTACGGAAGTTTCTGCTAATTTTGCAGTGCAAAAAAGGTTCATCATCAATAGCGTAACAATGTATGATGCACTGCTCACTTTTAAATCAAACAACTTTATGTTGGTCAACGCTGCAGATTTTGAAGAGGCCAACTTGAAGCAGTTGCGAAAACTATGTGGGAAATAATTCAACCTTATGCAAAATTCCTGATCATGTGGATTCCTATTAAAATGATTGGATTTTGCATGTGAAAATTCACATTCAGTGGTGGAAATTTTCCATTTAAAGGACAATTTCGCCCCTTGGAGTTTATTTCTAGAGGTATTTTTACCTTGTTGTGTTCTTCTACCCATATAAAACAGTTTTGTGTTTTATGATTTATGTCTATTTTGATGCAATTAATTAACAAATGCTCAATCTGAAATTATTTATTTTATTGTATTATTTCATATATAGATAGTATATAGATACTGTATATATATATATATATATATATATGTGTGTGTGTGACCCTGGACCACAAAACCAGTCAATTTTTTGAAATTGGGAATTATACAGCATCTGAAAACTGAATAAATATGGCTTCCATTGATGTATGGTTTGTTAGGATAGAACAATATTTGGCCGAGAATAGCGAGAATAGGTCCTTAAAGTAAAGTGTTACCATTTATTTTTGCATTGACATTTAGCCTTTTTTGGCCTTTTTTTTTAAAAAAACCTTAAAAAAGGTTTTTTCTAAACCTTAGAACGCATCAAAACACATGGAAGTTTATCAAACAAAAAGTCTAGTTTGTGGTTGAAAATTCCCTCAAAAAGAAAAACACTTTGCTAGTCTTTATATTCGCTAGTCATTATGAAGTGATGTCTGTATCTGTATACTTAGAGTTGTAGTCCAGAACCAAAGAGGTGTTTTGAAACATTTGAAGATATTATACACGGTATGCTCTGTCTTTGGACTGCACCGACGCTTGAAAGGACTTTTGCTCAAGTGAAGCCCTTGTGTTATGTGTGAGAGCGAGCGAGTGAGAGAAAGAGAGAGAGAGAGTGATTACTGTCCAGCTGAGAGACTGAGCTGTGATTCCATTAGACCAGAGAGCGACACGTGAGATCCGTACCCAAGAGAAAGAGAGAGGTTTGGAGAATACAGATGAGAAAGAGAGGGCTGGACTGACAGAGATTACGATACAAAAAAGAGAATGAGGTGTGAGGACCCTAGATAAAACGCCTCAAATGTCAGATTCATTGAACACTTGCAAGAGGAAAAAGAAACAAGGAAACTGATAGCTTGAAATAAGAAGAGTGAAATTGATGTAGAGAGGAAGAAAGATTGGATAGTTTGAAAACCCATGCATACAAATTTAGTTTTATTCATATGTAATGGGACTGCTCTGTTCCAAAATCTAGTGAGCTAGGTTACCATGGTTTAACTATAGTAACCATGTTTTTTTGTTTTGTTTTTTTTGGGGGGGGGGTTCATTTGTAGTAAAACCATGGTTAATTTTTGTAAGGGATGTTTATATCAAACATTTTATCTTAGTTTTTGATTATTTCATTTAAATTCACAAAAAATGGAAAGAGAAATTGATTTTTAAGGTATAGTTATCAGACCATTGGGTGTTAATGATTGTCATGTGGTTAGCACAGCGATATGCTAATAGCACACTTTATTAAAATTAGTAGTACGCTTCTTGTTTGATTCATACGAAGATTGCTATTTTGTCTTCCACATTCTAGTAATTACAAAATGCCCAAATACAGACCAATAATTCATCTGTTTACTCTTATATTGTCAGGTTATTTTCTTAGCACAGTGCTAATGGAATCAATTGTTTGATAAGTGTGAGGAAGCGCTATTTTGTGTTGCTCGTACCAATTATATAAAAATGCCCTAATATCAACCAGTTATTTATAGTGTTACTATTTGATTCTCATGTTGCTAGCTTAGCAACATGCTAAAGTCACATTCTATTGGATTAAAGTTTAGGTCTTAGATTAGCACCATGCTAATGGAATCAATTGTTTGATAAACCTGAGAAGCTCTGTTTTGTCTGCTACACACTAATAATCACAAATGCCCAAATTTAGATTGTTTGATCTGTTATCTTAGATTAGCACCATGCTAAAATTACACTCTGTTGGAATCAGTTGTTTAAACATGAGGAGCTCTATTCTGTGTGGCACAAAATCTCAAAATGCCCAAATATTGCACCGGTTTTTGTTGTGGTACTACATATAAGTTTCTCATTTGTTAGCTTAGCAATATGCTAATGTTACACTGGATTTAACTGTGAGGTGAGGTGTTTGATTCACCAGATTAGTGCTATTTTGACTGGCATATTCTAATTTTCTTAAAATGCCCAAATATTGACAGATTTTTTTACTATTTAGCAACTTAGCAACATGCTATTGTCAAACTATTTTAGAATGTACTGCATCTCTTTTGATTCTCACTATAATTTGTGCCGTGAGGAGTTGTTATATGTAGATTGTTCCAAATCAGTCACTTATAAGGTACATTATAAGAAATTGCACACCTACATTTTCTCATGAGATCAAGTTATCAATTTTGGTTTGGATCTTGCCTTTAAATGCAGCTGCCAATGTTAGCAGTACACAGCCAGGAAGCTCACTATATTTTGGAGTTTACATTTCACAGAATATTATTATTGCGGAATTGAGTTTGTGTATGAGAGGAAAAAAAAAAAGAAAGACAGTCACTCCAGAGGAAGGTGAGGATGTGTCCCCGTTGCCGTCACATTATCAGTCACATGACTGGCTGCTTGCTGAGTAAGGACAGTAATGCTCATAATCACAGAACTGTCTCATGAATTATGCAGCAGATCTATTACAGCTTAGGGTGCCATGACAGGTTACGCCTGCCACACACACACAGGGGAGAGACAGGGTGACATTAGAAGTTGTTAGTGCTGACATTGAACCTCTCCAGAAATTAGACGTGAGACACTATTATAAATGGAGGACGCAGTGTCCTCTAATATCTAAGAAGAGACCCAGAGATACCGTCCTTTCTAAAAAAAATGTCCATGCTGACCATTCTTCTGTTTCCATCTCTATTCACTCCTCACCATCTAAAATTAATCTAAAAATAAAAATGTTGATATTTACTCTCCCTCATGTTGTTCCAAACCCTAAATTCTTTTGGAGAAAACAAAAGCAGATGTTTTGAATAATGTTCACGCTGCTCTTTTCCATAGAATGAGAGCATATATTGATCAGGAACCGTCAAGTTCCAAAAAGGACAAAAAAAAATGATACAAATGATGATAGACTTTTCATTTTGGGAAATATTGGTGAATTATTTTTAAGGGTGGTTTTGTCAGCGACAGGCTCTCGCTGTGTAGTCTGTAAATCCAGAATGTTTGAGGGAACATTTGAAGTCTCATAACAAGACTGAAGCAGGTCTCATTTTCATTTTAGAACACAGAAATGTGGATCAGGCTTTTTCCAAAGCACCTGCCACCGCGAACTGTCTGACACATTTTTAGAGCAAAACCATATACCTGCTGGACCACACAAGCCTGAAATCTCATTTTCAGAACTCCTGAATTGAATCTTTGATGTCTGAAGGAGCGGTTTCATCATACCAGTTATCAAAAATGGATATAAGATTCAACTACATTATATATCTTCCAAGGCTTTGCAGTCACATTCTTGGAGAGATTAATCATTGCGTTATTAAAGGGAAAATTATTACGATGAATTAATTCCCTAGATGCTCTGTTTGAATTGGATTTAATTATATTTGTCATGGATATGGAGGATCTGATTCTTTCAAGTCAACATAAAATCAAAATTGACCCTAGTAACTTTAATACACATTCCTGGTCTTATCGTGCACAGTTCATCAAAAATTAATAACTTGCTCCTCTTCTAAAATGACTTTGCTTTTCGGCTGACATCATCTTGGCTGCGCAACTGTTGGTTAATGTTGCACACACTGCCTCACTGGAAAAATCATATGGGTTTTCCGTGGCAAAACATTATTTAATAAGTATTTTTGTCTTTTTTCTTCTACAAATATCTAAACATCCTTAAAACATTTATTTGATGAGAAGTTAAGTTTGTTTTTCTTACATCATTAGCAATATTCTTGTTAGATGCATAAATCTAAACAACTCTAGTTATACTTACTGAGGTTTATGCTTAAAACAAACATAAACAGTATGCCGATGGGGTGAGAAAAATAAAATTTATTCAAAATATGTTCTCTGAAAACAAGACTTACTATTTTATGCAATTTGGCTTCTCAAGTAAATTGATCTTGTTTCAAGGATGTTTAAATATTTGTACTGGAAAACATGACAAAAATACTGATTAAATTTGATTTTTGAATATGCTTTTATTTTCTTGGAACACAAAAGCAAGTATTCAGCAGATAACTATAACTAGCAGCATGTCCAAACTGCTTTCTATCATACAGTGAAAGCAAATGGTGAACAAAACATTTAAAACAAGAAGGTTTTTTAGAAAACGAAAGCAAATTTTCCTCACACCAACCTGTTGTTTGAATCACATTTATAGAAAAAAATATATATACTTTTTTTGGACATTGACAGCCCTTGGTCCCCATTCACTTTCATTATATGGAAAAGCTCAAACATTCTGCAAAGTTTCTCTTTTTGTGTTCTACGGAAGAAAGAGAGCTGCTTTTGAAAGAAGCCTTATATGTTTACCAAGGCTGCATTTATTTGAATAAAAACACAGTAAAAAAGTGATACTGTGAAATATTATTACAATTCAAAATAACTGTTTTTCTATTTTAAAATTGTTTAAAATGTAATTTATTCCGGTTATGACCAAACTGAATTTTCAGCATCATTACTCCAGTCTTTAGTGTTGCATGGTCCTTCATGTTGATATGGTGCTCAAGAAACATTTCTTATTATAATATTAAATATTAAATATAAAGTTGAAAAGAACAGCATTTATGTAAATTATGTACAATTTTGTCACATTATAAATGTCTTTACTGTCACTTTTGTTCAATTTAATGCATCCTTGTTAAATAAAAGTTTTCATTTCTTTCAAAAATCAATCAATCAATCATTCATACTGATCCCAAACTATTGAACGTTACATCCAGTTACTCTTCATATATATATATATATATATATATATATATATACTGTATATATAAGAGCTGTCAATCGAT
>NW_015628507.1:432701-433976 GCF_001515625.1 Sinocyclocheilus rhinocerous
GCGCCTGCGTGTGCTAATTTTGACACCACTAATATATATATATATATATATATATATATATTTCTCGGTTATAGTCTCTCTAATAGGTGTTTTGATGGTCCTTTTATTTATTTCTATCTGACTCTCTGTATGTCAATCTCTCTTCCCTTTTCACTCTTTCTAGCTCTATCTTAACTCTTTTGGCATGTCTTTCTGTTTCTCTCTCTGTCTCGGTTGTGGTACTTAAGCGCCATGATGAGGGTTTTGACTAGGTTTCCATGGTAACTGCTGTCTCCCACCCCCCGCAGTCTGCGTCAGACCAGTGACGTCTAGTCCCCCTTCCACCGCATTCCTTCATCCAGTCCTCCATCCTTGATATGAATGAATACACAGGAAGTCAGGAAATGGGGCTGCTGTTGTGGAGCTCTTACGAAACAGGGCTATAATTGGCCAGGTTGCACGTGCATTGTGTGCTTTGATTGGAGGACGGGACTCTGCTGAGAGCTCCTGGCGTGAGATGAAGAAGCGTTTAACTGCAGATGAGGTCAGTGAGGAAAGAGCCATGGAATAAGACCGGAGACAAGTGTGTGTGTTTGTGTTTAAGTTTGTGGACTCCTAAGGGGTCATTTGTCTTGTGTTACTGTTGTGCCTCTGATGCCACATGGCTGACATCCAGATAGAGATGCATTAGAGCAGATGCACTCAAACACACTTCAGAGAATGAATCCTTTCTCGGAGTTAATTTTCTTTCATCTCTTTTCTGCACTCACATTTGTAGGTGATTCTCATGAAACCTTGTCCTGTTTATATTTTAACAAAAAAGAAAAAGAAAAAAATAAAGAAAAGAAAAAAAATACTATATTGCACAAAGAAAAGTTTTTTATGTTTTAATATTATTTAAATGCAGTAGAAAAGAATTTGTTAGGTGTGTCAATCTATTAAATAGTTTAATCTAACTAATTATGTTGAGTAATTAAATCAATTGCATATATTTGCATATTTTTATATATATTTATATCATTTGTGCTCTGATGGGAAGAAAATTCCTGGAATTTACATAAGGATAAATTATTATTATTTTTATTTATTTATATTTATATTAATTAATTTTCTTTTGCATATTTTCTTATTTTCTTAATTAGTTATTTTAAAATGAAAAATATGTAACTCCAGTACACTAATATTTATATAATAATAATAATTATTATTATAATGTTTTCTTTAAATTTTTTTTTTTAATCATTTAGCAGACGCTTTAATCCAAAGCGACTTACAAATGAGGAGAACAATAGAAGC
>NW_015628507.1:436960-439407 GCF_001515625.1 Sinocyclocheilus rhinocerous
ACATGGAGCAGCATTAACTACACAGAGCCGTTGTTTACAGGCAAGCTGCGCAACACCACGTTCATAATCGCGCGATTTTTTGCGCAGCTTGTCGGTGAACAACGGCTCTGTGTAGTAAATGCTGCACCATGTGAAAGCCCGCAGGTGATGGAGATTTACCGCTGATTACAGAAGCGGCTTTACTGACAAGATGCGCATTAAATATCGCATGCGATTTATCGTGCAGCCCTAATATATATATAATATTAATATTTAGGATTTAGCTGAAATATTTTGAATTGGCTGTTTTTTCAGTTATATTAATTTAGATAAGTGTTTTTGTCATTTTTAATAGTTTTAAAAGTTTATTTTATTTTGATTATTATTATTATATAGCTTTAATTTTAAATTTTATTTCAGTTTTAGTAATTTTATTACTTCGACTACACTTATTTTATTTCAGTCAGTTGCCAAGCAACATTTCTGTAAGTTTAGGCTTAAAATTTTAATCTGATATTTATATATTTTCTTTCAGAATTATTTAAATGGCCAAAACAATATTAATTTTTATTTATCTATCTATCTATCTATCTATCTACATGTCTTTTTATTACATGTATTTTAGTCTTAGTTAACAATAACAGCACTGAATTTGATCCAGATACATTTTTACGAGATTAACCCTTGTAACCTGTTCATACACGTCAAAGTATCTCCGTTTCTTTCCAGTTTAAAGCTCAAGTCTCCGTTCCCTTTTCCAGCTGGACTGTCTTGTATTAAAGATGTCCTGCTCCATTAACGGTCCTTGTGTAGGCTGATGTAGCCAGAGGACAGAGAGTTATTTGTAGCTGTGAAAAAGAGAGATAGTGAGAGGTCTGGAAGGGTGGCAGCATGTCAAATGGTGTTAGAAATAGATCATACTTTCACAAACAATCCGATCTTCCATTTTCTTCTGTTGCAACTTACTTTCTAAATACCACTATCAGTGGACAGTTAGTTGTTGTTTTTTTCTTTAGTTTTTCTTTCATGTTTTTCTGCTGAAACAGGAATGTGTACCTGACTGTGTTAAAAGTTTCTTTCTGTTAGCATATAGATTAGCCTCAAAGCTAACACGCTGGCCTAAAAGCCGCAAAACTCTGATTTCATGCGGTTTAGGAATTATCATAGTATTCCTGTCCTAGTCATCATTACAGATCTTCTAAACTCTCTTTAATGTGTTCATATACATCTCAGCCGCTGTGGTAGAGACCCTTTATCTTTTAAAGCTGGTGTTGTGGATGAAGTCTAATCTGTTGACAGTGATGTCTAACTCTGACATACTCGCTGGCTTTCTGAAGTCTGCGTGGCACAGCTGCAGTCAGTGTCGAATGCAAACCACACTCAGTGAGCCAATTATAATCTCCTTATCTCCAGAGTACAACACAAGCCATCCTGGAGTAAACACACACACACACACAGCCCAACTTCAGCACAGATCCCCCATGATCCTTTAGAACATGAACCTCAAATAGCCTTTCATAATGAAAACCTCCAAACAACACTTTCCTGTGGTTATGTGTCTAGTTTTTTTTTATTTATTGGATGTCCTTGAATTTTTATTCTTTGCAGTTACTTCCATTCCAAATCTTGACCTTATGGACCTGTTTGTTGCAGTCATGTAAATGCTTCTTGGATGGTTTATTTTGGAAATTGATTGGAGACTCATTGTAGAGCTCGCTTTTATTTAAATAGGTTTTAAGGGGTCATATGATGCGATTTAAATTTTTCCTTTCTCTTTGGTTTGTCTCAAATGTTTCTCCAAAAACACAAATAAAAAGACAATTGTGTGATTATCTTGTATATCAACAGTTAGACAATATAAAATTAACTTGGCTAGTATAGAATTTGGTCATGCAAGTAGCCTATTTGATAAGAAATTTTTTCTTAGTTGAGAGCTGGAGACTTAAGTTTGTTCTCCATCTGTATTTATATATGTTTAATAATTTGTATGTTTATTCATTTGTTTATCATTTAATTACATTGCTCATTGCTAGTGGAAACAATTGTGATAATAAATTTGTGGTAACACTTTAGTATACGGACCAATTCTCACTATTAACTTGATGCTTATTAGCATGCCTATTAATAACATATTGGCTGTTTATTAGTATTCATAAAGCACATATTCTGCATGACCATATTCTACATCCCTAATCCTACCCAATACCTAAATTTAACAACTACCTGTCACGGGTCGTCAAGGAATGAGGACAGCAAACGAAGATGCATAATTCCAAACAGACTTTACTGAGAATACTGACTTGGTACAACACATAACATAAGCTAATAACCGACGAAGGATAGAACAGAATCAGGACTATAAGTACACACAAGGTAAATGAGGGAAATAAGCAGGAACAGCTGGACAAGGATTAACTAATCAGAAACCATGGTAACTAATGAGAGCTCATTACAGACATGACAGAAAC
>NW_015628507.1:440848-446978 GCF_001515625.1 Sinocyclocheilus rhinocerous
AGACATCGGAGGAGGAGGATCTCCGGACGGGACCGGAGCCTCTAACAATCCGGACGGGACCGGCGAAGAAGACAAAGGTTTGAGGGGGGGTACTTGGGTGGGAACTGGATCCGCGGACCACAGATCTATGAGATTCATGTCCGCTCCTGGCTTTACAGTGAACTGATCAGCGTGCTCAGTCTCCTCGGCTTTGGTGAACTCCGGCTCTGGTTCCTGGACGAGCCCTGTTGGTGTCTCTGTGAGGGAGAGGCCGCTGTTCTGGAGCATCCAGCCCAAATACTCCAGCCACCTTCGGCTTTCTGGTCTGAGGAGGAGACGTAACGCTGGTGAGTCCATGCTTTGTTTATTTTGATGCGGTCGGTTATTCTGTCACGGGTCGTCAAGGAATGAGGACAGCAAACGAAGATGCATAATTCCAAACAGACTTTACTGAGAATACTGACTTGGTACAACACATAACATAAGCTAATAACCGACGAAGGATAGAACAGAATCAGGACTATAAGTACACACAAGGTAAATGAGGGAAATAAGCAGGAACAGCTGGACAAGGATTAACTAATCAGAAACCATGGTAACTAATGAGAGCTCATTACAGACATGACAGAAACTGAACTAAACTGAACATAATCGTGACACTACCTTACTAACTATTAATAAGCAGCAAATTAGGAGTTTATTTAGGCAAAAGTCATAGTTAATGGTTTGTTAATAGCAAGAATTAGACCTTAAAATAAAGTGTGACCTAATTTGTTTCTATTTGTGATTTTTTTTTCTTTTGTATTAATTGTTTCTTTCAACTCAGACTTTGTCAAGGCACTTTTGGTGAGAAATTAATACTTTTTTTTCAGCAAGTATTTAGATTACATTAAATTGATCAAAAGTGACATATGTTAAACAAATATTAAAGGGTCATATGATGCGATTTTTCCTTTCTTTTTGGAGTGTTACAAGCTCTTGGTGCATAAATATATGACCCCTTTAAACAGCACAACTGTTTTCACCATTGATAATACTAGAAAATGTTTCTGGATCAGCAAAGCTGCATATCGGGATGATTTCTGAAGGATCATGTGACACTGAATAATACTGAAAATTCAGCTTTGCATCACAGGAATAAATTATTAATTATTATCATAAAATATAATCAAATAGAAAAAGAAAACTCTTGAATGGTGGTGTGGTGAGTGAGCATTGAACTTCACAAAGTCTGAACTAACCTATATTTATTTGAGTCAGATCTTTAGTGACAAGAACATGTGGTGTGTTTGTTGCCCTCAGTAGCATTGGGCTCGCATTAAAAGACTCAATATCAAAACAATACTTTTCCACGAACTGTGTATTTACTTGTAGTTTGGGTCGCTTCTGAGAGGGACCACAGACCGCCATTTAATTTCAGCGGACATCATTTCAATGGAAATGGCCAGGATGTGACTTTTAGTAAGATAATGACATGAAAACGTCCCACTCCTAGCAAATCTCTGATGAATTTTCTGCTTTCAAAGTCACAAAGATCTTCCCAAAACTTCAAGGTGTTCCAGGTCTTAATTTGAAGTCAGTCCAAAGTCTGCACTGTGCCAAATTTCAGATGTATGCAAATCGTTTTATCCCTTGTGATTTCCAGCTGTTTAAGAAGGTTGTGAAAAACTTGGCATAGTGTGAATATCAAGTCCAGTTCAGTCGAGATGTGGCCATTGTATGGAGAGTCTAAAGTATACATCTATAGACCGTGGACATTTGGGGTATTTTTTCAGTGGCTTTAATGCATCTAAGAGTGATTTGCTGGGAGTGGGACGGTAGCACGGAGATGGTCAAAACACTCCACTGCATTTAATATTCATGCAGCGACGCATTTCAGCCGAGGGGAAATGGCGCACTTTCAAACAAACACGAGCCCCATCCATTATTCAAAGCCATTGGACCTGTGCTTATGCACTCACACAATCACAACAAACACACTCCCTCACAAACACACACGCATTTATGCTTGTCTCCTCTCGGGAATATTAGAGAAAAGCAAGAGTTTATGTGGAGACGGCCTTGAGTGGGACTACAGAACTAATGTGAGCTCTGCCAATGTGTCAAGAAATGTCAATGTAGGACTTTGATTTAAACAGCTTGACACTTCAACAGCTTGAGATATCCATTTTTCAAGATAATGAGAGAATTTAACAACACATGTCAAAAACTAATTAAGATTAATCATAGAATTAATAATAATTAGGATCATTATTAAATAATTAAAATTTGGCATAAAGACAAAATAAGTTGACCATGACCATTTTGGGATTTTTGACTTTTTTTTAATCATGATTAAGCTGTTTTCTCCCACCAGTTCCTGCTTCAATACCCTTCTAAATTCTTAAAATTACTTGTTCTTGTAACTAATATATATGGATCAAAGACAAGACCATTTTGGTGTCCGGATCAAATTAAATTGACAAAAGTGATTTTATATGCATAGAAAACATATTAAATGCAAGTAAAGTGTCTACTTTAATGTTTCAGATAGTGTTTGTGAAAGTAAAATGTCATTGAGGGGATTCTCCGCCCAAAATACCCAGTCTGATAACATAATTTATGTTGGCAAACAGAAAGTATTCATAGCATAAATACATCAGAAGCAAAGTGACAAGTTAAGCTAAATAGAAGAGTGAAATATTTTTTCAACATCTGCTGCTGCTGTCATTTACTAATGAATATTATTTCAACACATTTAATGATACAGAATAATGCTAAAAACATTGCAATACCAATATTCTCTCTCTTTTTGGCAAAAGGTCATTCAGAGTAACAAACGTATTAAAATATATAAAAGAATATGTCATCATACTTAGTTTTATTATTGTAACAACGTTTGTAGATCGGGAAGAAGAAGGCGGGAACCGGCGGACATTTAGATAATTGAATAAAATAAACAAACACAAAACGAAAGTAAAGCGGCAGCCCCTCGCGGACGACTGCCGCACACAAAACACAAAATAAACTCCAGGCCTGGTCCTCTCTCGTCCGACACGGTCGTCACTCCTCCCTTTTATCCTTCCGGAGCTCCTTCCTGAGACTCGAGACCGGTGAGTGGTGCAGGTGTCGCTCATTATCAATTACTCCAACGGCCTCGCTCCGTTCCCATGGCTCTCGGCCCCGCCCCCACTCGTCACAATACACAAATGTATGATGTTGATGGATGTGATGACCCTATAAGATGGCATTTCATCATTTAGATGCCATCAGTAATTCAAAAAGGGCCTTTTCCCAATGCAGACAGAATATCAAAGGAGTAACTGTATGCAATAAGGTCACCTTGTGATTTGCCATTGATCAGTGCCAGTTTCTATTCCGGGTGAGATGCTGGTCTAAAGGGCAATTATCATTCCTGAAGTGTGCAGTTAGGCTTTCAGAGATCCCTTGCTCATTCTGATTTTAGCTCCTTTGTTTAGCATGTACGAGGACACATCTGCAATGCTGCTGTGACAGTCGGCGTGTTTGTCTTTCTGGGGGTTTTCATCAGCTCGTTATTTCTCCACATCGACTGGTGATGGCCAGCCGTAAGTGAATTGAATGTGCAGACGGCCCAGTTCCTGGGCAGCAGGGTGAAAGACAGTTGGATATGTTTTTAGAAGATGGACTACGACTCATACATGGCAGGTGAGCTCATGCTTAGCAGCAGACATTTCCCAGTGCTGAATGGCTCACAGATCTGCCTAAGGCTACTTGAATACAAATGGCATCTGCATCCTCTCCTTTCCACAATCCTATAGTGCACAATATATGTTTTATCAAACTTTAAACAGAATTAGCTGTCAACGAAAAGTGTTGGAGGAGCCTACTGAAATGTATCTTGACAAGCTTCAAACCACTTATAATTTCAAGTAGTCAAAATACTATTTTAAAATGTGTAGTTAGCTTTAGTTCAGTGTACTAAGAGGAAGCTGACTATGAGATATTTCAGGTAAACTTATTGTTTAAAGATATATAAATCCAATTATACAATTATTAAAAAAGAAACAGTACTAGTACAAACAAATAGGGCAGTCAGGCAGTCCACCCTCAATACCACGACAAGGTGAGACCCTTGAGCAAGGCACCGAACCCCCAACTGCTCCCCAGGCACCGAAGCAATATGGCTGCCCACTGCTCCGGGTGTGTGTTCACGGTGTGTGTGTGTGTGTGTGTGTGTGTTCACTACTGTGTGTGTGCACTTGGATGGGTTAAATGCAGAGCACAAATTCTGTGTATGGGTCACCACACTTGGCCACATGTCACTTCACTTCACTTGAAATGAATGGTTTATGTAGTACAAAAACAATGACAAACCTATACACTGTAAGTGTTTCTACATCTTCAGGCACTTTTTGGATTTATATTAAAACTGATATACATTTAAACAGATTTCTTTTAATGAGTTCATTTATTTAAAAAAAATAAGAAAAAAATATGTTTAGATTTTATTGTTTTACCATTCTTGTCCCAGACTTTCAATCTTAAAATTCATTGTCAAATGCATTCTTACATATTAAAAATGACGATAATCTAAACGAAAGGGTTCAAATGAACACAAACATTATCAATATTTACTGTGTGAAAATGATTATATCAATTTTTAACATTGTTAGTGGACAAAATTAACTGGCAAAAAGTGCCCATCATTGAATAAAACATGCATAATTTGGCATTAAATATAGTTCATAAAATATAAATAAATAAACTTCATATTTCATTCAACAGAATTCATGTTCAACAGAATCAGACTGCTACTTTAGAAAGAACTAGGATTCAAGAATCGGCTTAGCTTGTTTGTGCACAACAGAATGTGAAAAAAAATACAGTGTAATGTCATTAAATGTTCTAAAACATCTTGCAAACAACCGAGCTTCTGTAACGCTACCAAAAATGTAGTTAAAAGCATCACTACTTTTAGTAAGTTTACTTTAATTACGACATACAGCAATTTAAAAATGTAATAATCTAATCTATCTTGGCCTACTCTGGTACTTCAAATTTCAAGCAGAGGTTCCTCACCATCCTGTCGTGCATGGTGAATGAAGCAGGCTGTGTTGCAAGTCTTTGACTAAGGGAGATCTTTGAATCAGAATGTTGCTCTGGGCTGCGTCTCTAAGGTCTTATTAGATGGACTTTGTGAGAGAATTTGCTGTGCTGCAATACCCTGAATCCAATAGCATCAACAGTCCTACACATGTTTATGTGGATACAGAAACATTGCTTTAGGACAAGAGCCCATAAATTGGCCACAGCCAACAATTGTTGAGACCACTGAAAATGCATCTACATCCAATTTTTCAAATGTAATACTTTTTCCATTAAATGTTATATTATCAGTATAACAGTTAGAGTGAAAAGTTGAAACAAAACGTGAATTTCAGAACTAATGATCATGTTCTCTAGCATGATTTGAGATTATCCAAAAGCATCTTGCCAGAAGCAAGAAATTCTGATTTCATGTACTGTGGTGTTCACACGGTCACTAAATTTAGTAAGAACAAATTTAACCTAGAAATAATGCAGAATTTATTTCTTTCCAGGTTTAAATTGTGATAAAAAAAAAAATTAAAAATCCAGGATTTTCAATGTGTTCTCAGACACACAGAGAGAAAAGATTATAGATAGACAAAACACTACTATTTAAAATAAAATATACATTTTCTGTTAATAGTTTATACAAAAATGTTAAGCAGCACAACTGTTTCCAGCATTGATAATAATAAGGAATGTTTCTTGAGCATTAAAATCAGCATGATTTCTGAAGGATCATGTGACATTGAAGACTGGAGTAATGGCTGCTGAAAATTCAGCTTTGCCATCACAAGAAAATAAAAATAAAATAAAACATATTAAAGGGGTCATATGATGCGATTTCATTTTTTCCTTTCTCTTTGGAGTGTTACAAGCTCTTGGTGCATAAAGAAGATCTGTAAAGTTGCAAAGACTAAAGTCTCAAATCCAAAGAGATATTCTTTATAAAAGTTAAGAGTCAGCCACACCCCCCTAAAACGGCTCGTTCGAACACGCCCCCACATATCTACCTCACTATGTGGGAAGAGTTGCATAACCCCGCCCAAATGTTCACGCAAAGAAAGAAGACGTAACTTTTATTCTCGCTGTAGTATTGTAG
>NW_015628507.1:448195-452162 GCF_001515625.1 Sinocyclocheilus rhinocerous
CAAAACACAAAATAAACTCCAGGCCTGGTCCTCTCTCGTCCGATATGGTCGTCACTCCTCCCTTTTATCCTTCTGGAGCTCCTCCGTGAGACTCGAGACCGGTGAGTGGTGCAGGTGTCGCTCATTATCAATTACTCCAACGGCCTCGCTCCGTTCCCATGGCTCTCGGCCCCGCCCCCACTCGTCACAATTATATTTTAAATTATTTCCACTTCCTTTAAAAAAACGTCATGCTGACAAATGGGTAAAACGTCTCAGGTTACGTATGTAACCCTGGATCCTCGAGGGAACGAGATGCTGCGATTGGTTTGAAGGATAGTGGCAAAGTATAAAGATTTAAAATTACAAAATTAATTAGTATTTTAGGGCTGCACTGTTATCTTTAAATAGAGTCTTTTAATATGTCAGCAAATGATTCTTGTTCTAAATATGCCTGACAGAATTTTTTCATATATCAACTTGTTACAGTTTCAAAAGAAACTGAGAACAGTCTCACACACACACACACACACTCATGTTTACTTTTTTTATCTAAATGAGGAAACTAACACAAATTAAAATGCTTTGTGGCATTTAAAAATAAATTAATATAAATAATTGCTATTTATATCAATACATAATTTTTCAATCATTTTTTCACATTCTCATTGTTTCCCCAAAGAGAGGTTTTGCTAACAACTTGTGACAAATTTGTCTCTAAAGTATAGCTAAGCAATTCACCCCCACACACACACACATCTCTGCATGAGAATACAGCTCAGAGCTGGTGACTCATTGAACTACAAAACCCAAATCAATTCACAACCCCACAGCTCTTTACTAAACCCTTTCACTTCACTGCCAGAACCTTGTGAGACGTGCAGGAACTCAAGAGAAAAAGCCAAGAGGGTCAAAAAAGGAAGATACATGAACCAGTCATGAAGTTTGGAAGAAGAGAGCAGGAAAGGAAGTGAGGAAGTTGGAGGGTGGTCGGTCCCTTGTGTCTTTCTTTAGTCTAATTAAAGCGTGAGTCAGAACTCGAGAGGCTGTTGGGCTTTAGTGAGTGTGGCTACTATAACATCTCTGTAATTACCGCAACTGTGTGCTATGACGGCACCCACGGGAAGAAAATGGCAGGGCCGGGAAAAAGTGGCGATGGAGGACATCAGTAAGCCAGCTGAGCATGTAGAAAGTGGAAGGAAGTGCTTTGACTGTCCGTGAGAACTTCCATTCCCACAAAACAGGATGAGGCAGCTTTGATTACTTCATTACTCTGATTAGTTGTTGTGATTTCTGTAGAATATGACACAGAACTGATTTAATTCTTGCATGCAAATCATAGTCAAACCTTCTTGTGACTTTATTTCACTGGCAAAACTCGCCGCCACAATACTAGGGTGTTGCGAGTGGTTGTGGTGAGAGATTGAACTTTTTTGGTAATGTTTGTGCTTCCTGTTTCTTGTTGTTTTACAGTAAATAATAAAAAAAACGGCAGTTGTTATGTTTTGAAATGATCATTTTCTACATTTGTCATATTGCAGCCCAAAACCAGAGGGGTTTTTTTGGCACAAAAACAAGAAAAAGCCTTAAGATCATTTAAATAGTGTAGATTTTTGCATCATTTTTTATAACTTTTGTGTATTTTTCCCTCATTCTATTTTTGCATTAATTAGTGTAATGCAAAGAAATTATATATATATATATTAAAAATATTATTAAAATTTAAATTTAATCACTGCAAATCAGTACTGTATAAGTATATTTATATATAAAGTGCATATACAAGATCTGAATAAGACTATTAAAAAAAATGTCTCGCTGTCATCTTATTTGCCATCAAGTCTGATGGCTTAAAAAGTAATAGCACATCCCCTCAATAAGCTACAGTACATGATCCGAACTTGCCTACCCCTGATCTATGGTATCATTTATGCCCAAATTTAGGGTTTGGAAGTTGTTCAGATTCTTAATTCTTAACTCTTATATAAACAGTTCCAGGTTGTTTGTCTACATTTTACTATGGGATCTGCCTGTAATCTTCGAAAAGAGTGTGACTCAGGATGTGAGCTAATTAAAGAATAGCCCACAATATTAATTGAAACTTACCAGACAAACAGTGCCATTACGGCTCAAGTGATTTCAGTTACCCGAGGGCTGTATTGATATTCATAAGCTCTGAGAAAACTCTGCTTATGAGGAGGTGGTAAAGAGAGGCCTGCTCTGTGAATGAATGTCAGGCACTTAAAAGTTATCTCAGTGACTTTAAGACTTAGAGGACAGGCTTGTGATGAATATGAATGATGGTAAGGCAAAGAAAACATCCTAAAGAACAGAATCTTTTATCTTCTTGCTTCTGAGAAGGTAGTCTCGGACTCAAGACCATGCCCACAGCGAGTTCAAAGACCCTCTGATGCGGATTGCACAAAAAATGGCACGGGCCAATGTAAAAATGATCGAGAAGGCCATTCAAATCAAAGAAAATGGGCTTTACCGTTCACAGAAGATAAGTGTGAATTCCAGCATGATGCTTTAGTTATCAACGCTATCTCACGACCAATTCCTATGTATTTTACGAGGTGGCTAATTTGTACGAATTTGTACGACCTCATTCATACGATTTTTTTAACGTTTTCTGTGAGGGGCAGGTTTAGGGGCGGGGTTAAGGGTGGTCATTTATACAAATTCCAACAAATTTGCCACCTTGTAAAATACGTATCATTTTTCACAAACCGTACGAATTCGTACAACCTTGCTGAATTTGTCCATATTTTGAAATAAAAATATTATTTGCAAATAGTTCAATAGTTCATTTATTATTTAAAGATGTTTCTTTATTCCCTTGCATTCCACTCCTTTTAAGTCCTGGACCTTGGTTAATTCGCAATCCCTTTGTAAATTTCACAAGGAGCACAAGGCCCTGTGCGGTTGTACTTTTTACACAGCCACAGCAATGGTTCTGACTGTACGTTCTTATGAGTTCACCTGGAAAATGTTCACCAGATGACAAAAGAATCATTTGAAATATCAGAATTTTCTTTTGTTTTCATTAAAATAAACAGATTCCCTCTCCAAATCTCATACCAGTACCCTTTTTTAATTCTTATTATCATAAAATAAATAAATAAACAACTGCTTTGACTATTTATAAATACATCTCAAAAATGTCTGTATTTATTTATTTATTTTGTAATAAAAACAGAGATTTAGTTTGTAATGCTTTCTTTTCATCATCTAATCAATTCTTGATACATGATAATTCTTGATTAGGTATACATTTTTCCCCCTATTTCATTCATTAATATGGCAGATTACAGAAGTGAATACCAACATGATCCCATGAGAAAACATAACTATTTTAATTGGTTGCAAATTTGTATGAATTTGAATTTGATTCATACAATAACATACATTTTTTTGAAAAAAAAAAAAACCTCACTTGGTCTTAAACAGATTATATGAAAATATACAAATTCATAGGAGGTCATCACAAATTCGCCAAAATGTAAAATACTTATTAACATTTTTTATTTTAACCTGTAGGCCTTCAAGTGATTCTTTCACCTTTTACAAGTGAACATTTAGATTTGTATTTTTTTTTCTAGGTATTCTGTTCAGCAGAAGAGGACCACAACCATTTTGTATTTTGTCTATCAATATGTTGAATGTATGCCGAGCAGATAGAAATCTTTGAATGTGTTGATCAACAGACAGAGTGAATGGGCTCATGCCGAGTGTATAGTGTGTGTGCGTGAGTATGTACTTGTGGGAGGAGTGGATGTGTCAGTGGATCGTAGCATAAGTAAATTAAAGTGTGTGATGTTTTGCTTAAAGGGGTCATATGATGCGATTTCAAGTTTTCCTTTCTCTTTGGAGTGTTACAAGCTGTTCATGAATAGATAAGGTCCCTAAAGTTGCAAAGACTAAAGTCTCAAACCCAAAGAGATTCTTTATAAAAGTTAAGACTCGTCCACGCCCTCCTAAAACGCCT
>NW_015628507.1:454000-461409 GCF_001515625.1 Sinocyclocheilus rhinocerous
GAGAGAGAGAGAGAGGGAGAAATATATTACATTCTTTGTTATCAACATCATGAAATGCATTAAACATTACATTATAGAAGTCTTTTCAAAAATGTATATAAGTGGTAAGTAGACAATTTAAAAGAAAAAAAAAGAATTGGGGTCAAATTATGAGTAATTTACTAATGAATAATTTAAAAATGTTTAAAGGGGTCATATGATGCGATTTTAATTTTTCCTTTCTCTTTGGAGTGTTACAAGCTGTTCATGAATAGATAAGGTCCCTAAAGTTGCAAAGACTAAAGTCTCAAACCCAAAGAGATTCTTTATAAAAGTTAAGACTCGTCCACGCCCTCCTAAAACGCCTTGTTTAAACACGCCCCCACATGTCTACGTCACGATGTGGGAAGATTTGCATAACACCGACCAAATGTTTACGCAAAGAAAAAAGGCATAACTTTGATTCTTGCTGTAGTATTGTTGCCGGCCGCCGCCGCCATGTCGTGGAGACGCTGTGTTTCGTTGTGAAAGAGCGAAACTACTTTGTTTGGCCTTCCAAAAGAGGACACGACTAGAAATCAGTGGTTAAGTTGTATTTACAACACTGTTCCAGAACAGTTCATTGTTGGCTGAGACTGGGTCACTTACACTTATGATGTTGAATGAGCACCACTGAGGCACAGCTTTGCGTGTTTGTTTCAGTGTTTTTCACTTTGCGGCCCATTTACGGCATTGCTGAATGGGCAGCGCTGTGTGGAATCAGCTTGAGTAATGAACATTTATGCAGGAGTTCTTCTAAGCACGATCTGGGAAATTAACGAAGAAGGGTGAGCGAAGGAGAAAAGAGATTGTGTTAGTGAAGATAATAGTTGATGTTAATAGTTGAATAGTTAATAGTCAATCAAATGTCTCTTCATTTAAATATATAGGCTTGTATAGATCAATAATTACATTTAAAAAAATAAATACATGTGTAAATAAATATGTAAATAGTTTATTTTGCTCATGAGTGCCCCCTTCTGGTCTGGTGCCATGGGCAGGTGCCCAGTAGACCTGTGAGTTAATCAGTTTATGATCTCAAGTGGCAATTAAAATCCTGTTATCTTGATTAGTGTAATTAGAGTCTCAAGATTGATACTTGTGAGTTGCAAGTGTCTTCTCTCTGCAGATGCATACATTTGACAGCGTGTAGATGTGTTTGAGTAACCATAAGTATCTCACCATGCATTTTCCTCATCAAACTGCAGCAGGTGAGTCTGCTTTTTGACGCCACGATCATGATGTTTTACATCAAATGATCAACTATGCATTCTCATCCCTAATCTGCTTTATTCTTGCTCTCTTTTTTGATTTTGGGTTAACCCACTTTCTTTATACTGCTGTAAGCATCTGGCAAATGAGCCTATTCTGAGACAATGGCCTCTGCCTCCAATTAAAGCATTAAAGCCTAGTGAAGATTTACTGGGACAAGAAAGAAAGAGAGAAATGGAGATCAATATCTGGACAACAAACAAGAAAGAATGATTGAGGTGATTCAGTCAGGACTTGGTGTGGACTTTGCGCTTTGAGGAATATTTACAGCCATTTCTGAAGCCCACAGTTTCACGAGCCTCTGCATGTGACCGCCTGAGCGTGTGACCACTGAACCAGGCTCTCCAGCGTAGCCCGGGGAGCCCAGAAAAATTGCATTGCTAATCAAAAGCTGGACAGCTCTTCAGCAGTTATAAAGTGTGCTGGTTCTGCCTGGTCACCTGCCTGTCTGTGTTGTAAGGGCAGGTCGAGAGAAATGATGTGAGGATATAATAATTAGTGGTGTTTGTTCAAATTATGCTTATGAGTTTTGCCTGTCAGACTATGAAAAAAATGCAAGGGAGCCAAGCCATATCTAAGGACAGGAATATCTGTCCAGAACACCCTAGCAACCACAAAACAACATGCTAACAATCATTCTGAACCCCTTACAATAAAGGTTCCAAAAGGGGGTTTTCATAGCAATGCTATAGGGGCTTTCGCACCAGAGGAACCTTTTCGTAGTTCCTAGAACTATTGGTGGAATTTTCCGCTTTTTGGAGTATTTGCACTGCAGGAACTAGGAACAGTTTTCTAAATTAGCTCCTACTTCAGAGTAGGGTCTAAAACAGTTCTATAGGAACTACCAGTGACGCAAGTGTACGCTGACTGGCCAAATGCATACTAAACACTGGCTACCCAGCATTTACCTGTTGTCTGCAGCGTTGTGTTATTTTCTTAGCCTCGATGATATGAAATACTGCATGTTGTCATAGTAGATTTAGTCAGATTTTCATGCTCTTTCAATCACGTAAACTGTGCGTTTACAATCCATCTCCATTATCACAAAACCCACGACACACAACAAAAACAGCTCCGATCACGGCGTTCTCCATTCACCGATTGTTGACGTTTGTAAATGCCGCGAATAAAGACGTCGCTGTCGGCTGCTTCAGAGTTCCTGCTGCCGGTGCGAATGCAACCAGGAAAACCTCCCGAGGGAGAAATTGGTTCTCTAGGAACAACCATGCTGGTTAGTTCCTAGATCTACGTTGTGCGAAAGCCCCTTATGGGAGAACCTAAAGAACCTTTAATTGAGTAGTTCTTAAAAGAACCATTTTTTCTTAATGTGAAGTAAACTTTCAACCTGATCTCATGAGAAAAAAAATGCTACTATTTCGTATGAATTTGTATGATTTAATTATTCAAATTCATAAAAAAAGCATTAAGGTTGACCCCTAAACCCAACCACCTGTTACGTATCCGGTCCATGAACTTCCGTCTGCTAGCCATCAGAGGTCACTCTTTCCATTTCATTGACTCTCGCACCACACACTGTTGCTTATCACCCCGGACTACATATCCCATCATTCATTACACTGATTGCACACAGCACTGATTGCACACAGCTGTTTCATATCACTCACTCACTATTTAACACTCAATCTCACTCCTTTCTAACGGCCGAGTATTGTATGCGCTTATCGCCAGCAGTGATAGCTACTCTACAGAGCCCTCGTTAGCTTCCTAGCCTAGCCTAGCCTAGCTCTACGAAGCCTGCCTAGTTTACCCTGCCTTGTCAGTTTTCGATCTTTGCCTGTTTTCCCGGATTTATCCCTCTAGTCTCGTCCCTGTGATTCTGTTCGCCAATCATTGACCCCCGCTAGCCCTAGGATATTCTTGTCTTGCCCGCCATATATCTGTTTGCCACTGTTCGACCCTGCCTGTGTTTCTGACCTCCTCTGCTTTTAATAAAGCTTGCACATGGATCCGCACGTCTCATGTCTTGTCAGCCCCGTAACACCACCAGTGGGGCATAAGGAGATAAAAATAGTTACAAATTGCCATGAGATTGTGTTGACATTTTAATGATCTAAACATCTTTTTCCACTATAAAGAAACTTTACTGTATTGGAAAGGTTCCTTGGAAGTTAAAGGTTCTTCATGGAACCATTGATGTCAATAAACACTTCAAATTTCTTTATTGGCATTGATGGTTCCATGAAGAACCTTTAACTTCCAAGGAAACTTTGTGGTGGAAAGGGGTTCTTTAGATTAAAGTGGAAAGGGGTTCTTTAGATTATTAAAATGTTCTTTATACTGAGAAAAAAATGGTTCTTTTAAGAACGTTTTTTGTAAGGGTCTTTGGGGAAACAAAAGGTTTCTTCTATGGCATCACTATGAAAGACCAGTTGGAAGGTTTAGAATGAAGAACAATAAGAGTGTAGCATTGTGGGTGACGAATTTTGCACCACACACATTGGTCTGTATAAATGTTAAATCTTTGTGTAAAGGTTTTTCAAATGGATTTCTGCTAATTGAAGCCACAGCTAATTTGTATGCATATGTGTGTTTGTTGTAGACTGCTAATTTGATCAGCAGCAGTGCACATTCCCCTTGAACGTGGATTTAATTTGAAGCGAATCAGAATTCACTGGAGTTCAAATCTATCTTTTTGTGTGGCTATAAATAGCTGCTTGACTTCTTTGTCACAATTGGGTCGAAGGAAGTTAAAAATACAAGAATGTCCCAGTAGAGCCGACAGATCAAGTGCCAAACAGTGCGCAGGACGTCTGAACACTAGAGCTGGACGGAGTGGCAGTATTTGTTCAGCTCAGAAAAACAAGACTAATGCACTTCACCTAGAATGTCACTAAAAGTCTAGACAGCCTATATCTGGAGTTTATATCTATATTGGTTCTTTTCATTATGCTTTCTCTCACAGCTATACAGTATATATATATATACAGTGGGTACGGAAAGTATTCAGACCCCCTTAAATTTTTCACTCTTTGTTATATTGCAGCCATTTGCTAAAATCATTTAAGTTAATTTTTTTTCCTCATTAATGTACACACAGCACCCCATATTGACAGAAAAACACAGAATTGTTGACATTTTTGCAGATTTATTAAAAAAGAAAAACTGAAATATCACATGGTCCTAAGTATTCAGACCCTTTGCTGTGACACTCATATATTTAACTCAGGTGCTGTCCATTTGTTCTGATCATCCTTGAGATGGTTCTACACCTTCATTTGAGTCCAGCTGTGTTTGATTATACTGATTGGACTTGATTAGGAAAGCCACACACCTGTCTATATAAGACCTTACAGCTCACAGTGCATGTCAGAGCAAATGAGAATCATGAGGTCAAAGGAACTGCCTGAAGAGCTCAGAGACAGAATTGTGGCAAGGCACAGATCTGGCCAAGGTTACAAAAAAATTTCTGTTGCACTTAAGGTTCCTAAGAGCACAGTGGCCTCCATAATCCTTAAATGGAAGACGTTTGGGACGGCCAGAACCCTTCCTAGAGCTGGCCGTCCGGCCAAACTGAGCTATTGGGGGAGAAGAGCCTTGGTGAGAGAGGTAAAGAAGAACCCAAAGATCACTGTGGCTGAGCTCCAGAGATGCAGTCGGGAGATGGGAGAAAGTTGTAGAAAGTCAACCATCACTGCAGCCCTCCACCAGTCGGGGCTTTATGGCAGAGTGGCCCGACGGAAGCCTCTCCTCAGTGCAAGACACATGAAAGCCCGCATGGAGTTTGCTAAAAAAACACCTGAAGGACTCCAAGATGGTGAGAAATAAGATTCTCTGGTCTGATGAGACCAAGATAGAACTTTTTGGCCTTAATTCTAAGTGGTATGTGTGGAGAAAACCAGGCACCTGTCCAATACAGTCCCAACAGTGAAGCATGGTGGTGGCAGCATCATGCTGTGGGGGTGTTTTTCAGCTGCAGGGACAGGACGACTGGTTGCAATCGAGGGAAAGATGAATGCGGCCAAGTACAGGGATATCCTGGGCGAAAACCTTCTCCAGAGTGCTCAGGACCTCAGACTGGAACTAAGGTTTACCTTCCAACAAGACAATGACCCTAAGCACACAGCTAAAATAACGAAGGAGTGGCTTCACAACGACTCTGTGACTGTTCTTGAATGGCCCGGCCAGAGCCCTGACTTAAACCCAATTGAGCATCTCTGGAGAGACCTAAAAATGGCTGTCCACCAACGTTTACCATCCAACCTGATAGAACTGGAGAGGATCTGCAAGGAGGAATGGCAGAGGATCGCCAAATCCAGGTGTGAAAAACTTGTTGGATCTTTCCCAAAAAGACTCATGGCTGTATTAGATCAAATGGGTGCTTCTACTAAATACTGAGCATTTTTCAGTTTTTCTTTTTTAATAAATCTGCAAAGATGTCAACAATTCTGTGTTTTTCTGTCAATATGGGGTGCTGTGTGTACATTAATGAGGAAAAAAAATTAACTTAAATGATTTTAGCAAATGGCTGCAATATAACAAAGAGTGAAAAATTTAAGGGGGTCTGAATACTTTCCGTACCCACTGTATATATCAAATTGAGCTTCCTTGACATTTCTGATTCTGTCGACAAAGTGAAATGTACACACGTGTGTTGATTTGCGCGTGATTCCGTGAGCACCTATAGGCAAGTGTGCACACATTAACCTCAACATGCTTAGTATTCCATGCCGGTTGTTTCCTGACACTCACGGCTGCCGCAGCCTTTCTCCTAGCGGATTTCCGACCGGCAGAGGCGTCACCATGGAGACAGACATGATGTCAGCCCGGTGGCATTGCTGATTATTGAAGGATGAAGTTCCACAATGTGTGTATATGCAGTGTCATTTAGACTTAGAGTGACTTGTGTGTGTGTTGAGCAGGAATATGTTCAACAAATAGACCAGTTGGTTGTTCAAACGCTTGTTTGATGAAATGATCTGGGCATGATACCAACACTGAGAAAGGGTGAACAATCATTCCTCTTTATGTTGGCGAATTTATTTATGCATAAGCAAATGTGCTTGAGTGTGAATGCACATTAAGTGTCATGAAACCCCACATTTTAGCAAAACAGTTCACGCCATGGTTTCGAATAAAGGGAAGGGAGAGATAACACAACTCTCTATGCTCCATTCATAGCAAAAGGTCACCTGGTGTCATGAATAATGATGAGACAGCACCTTCTCATTGGCTAAAACCACACTGTCTAATAATTATGAGACAATAACCATTATAAACTATAGGCTAGTACATCATTCTTGTGGCACTGATTTAAATATTCCAGGTTCAGTACAAGCTGAAATGTGAAGCTGATAACTAAAAGCACTTACATTATTATTAAAATATTAGGGGCCAGGATCCAGCAGAGTTTATCTCCAACCAAATCCAAGACATTTGTCTGAAAGTTTCTAGTGAGTATGAAGACCTTGATTTGTTGGTTTAGGTATGCTTAATTAGGGGTGGAGCTAAACTCTGCAGAACAGTGGCCCTCCATGAACAAATTTGGACATCCCTGACTTATACTGAACCCAGAATATTTCTATCAAGCCTGTAAATTAGTAATAATAGTCCAAAATATCCCTAAATTGACTGCTTTTCTCTAAATTGGTTGCTATCACCATTTTTCATCCTATACAACACTTACAAATCTGTCAACATTTCAAAAATGCCTTGCAGTGTTTCACGACCCTTTCTAGACATCATGCAACACTTTTCCTGCCATATCCCTCTGAAGTTCAACCTCTAATTCTCCTCAAATTACGTCTTTCTGTCTTCCAGCTTTATCAAGCCCATGTCTGACACATTTTTTCTTCCTCTTGTAAAAATAGCCAGTAGTGTGGCATTAAATACACTGACATTTAAAAACGAACAGCATTTAAAATGTGTCTTGGACCCTTGTTGCATAAGTGCCGGGTGTTATTATTACATAACATGGATGAATTCCTCACAAAATTTGTGCTAGTGTCTCAACAAACACAACTGGAATTAATCAGAGTGCTGAGTGGCTTATTACACACTGTAAATAGGTTGCTGTAAATTTTACAGTAACTTAATTTATTTACAGTATTATTACTGTATTTTCATTTACAGTGTCAGTACTGTAGAGTTTATTTTCATTT
>NW_015628508.1:0-558 GCF_001515625.1 Sinocyclocheilus rhinocerous
TTCTGTGTCAGGTCACGCAGTTGTTGAATAGGCATTGTGCGGCAGACCATAATGCCTAAATGGTGACTTTCAATAGGATGGAGGTTTCAGAGGAAAAGGCTCTTGAAGCTGGTGTCCCAGGGTAATTGCGAGCTTTGGGGAGTTTCATGTCGGCCCTGTTTGGTGTCGTGGTCATCGGTAAGTCTCATGCCGGCCCTGTTTGGTGTCTAGGGCAGCGATCAGTCCGTGTTCAGACTCTGGGTCTGAGAATTCCTTTATGATGGCTTGTTTAAGCTGCTGGTGAGGCCACTCTCAGGATCAGTTCCTTTAATGTCCTCAGGATCTCTGTTGCTGGCCCGTGTGCTCTCCAGAGTCAGTTCTGGGTACTGTGCAGAGATGGGCAGGATTTTAACAGTCCCTATAGAGGCAGCGCTATGTCCTCTGTATGTAGGCCATGCTGAGTTCCGCAGATGTCAGGTGGTCATTGTGGAGGGGAAGGCCATGGCGCTTGGGTGGTGACTCACAATGTGATGTGGATTTTGGGAGGAGGGAAGGTTCTGGAGTTGAAGCCTTCCTCCC
>NW_015628509.1:0-591 GCF_001515625.1 Sinocyclocheilus rhinocerous
GGCTCACCCGAGTAAGGAGCAGGAGGATTGAGCCGTGGTTCAGTGTGACGGCAACTAGTTCCAACGGGGTCGGGAGGGCTGGTGTGTAGCTGATCCAACCGTTCAACCAGCTGGTTAAGCTGGAGAGAGATCTCGGAGTATGCGCGGCGGGAAGCCGCGATCTCCTCCTGATGTCGACCCAGAAGAACGCCCTGCTGCATCAGGGCTCGGCGCATCTCATCCTCCTCCATCCAGTGTCCATAATATCTGGCGAGTAGATTCTGTGACAGGACGAGGAGGACAGAGGACTCAAAGGCAGAGGATTAGATGCAAACAAAGTTTATTCTCCAAAGGTAACAAAAAAGATGCAAAGAAAGTTTACTCTCCAAAAGGTAACCAAAACAAATAAAATTGTAACCAAAACAGCGAGCCAGTCTCTGGGGGTAATCCAACTTCGGTCGGCAGTGTGACGCGGACCAAGGGAGAAGATTGCCCAAGACTCAGCACTCGCACAGGACCAACAACCTGAGAGTTGAGTGAGGCAGGGAGAGGCAGTCCTTCTCTCTATGGGAGCAGGGAAGACAGAGGTGAGTGTAACACCAGAGAACGAAA
>NW_015628510.1:0-1303 GCF_001515625.1 Sinocyclocheilus rhinocerous
CTGTATGCACAAAGGCACAGATCCCTAAACAAGGCCTTATCTGCAGATGAAACTTTGTTTGTAGAATAGTTTTTTTAATTTGAACTAGCACCTCATGACTACACCACGTTATGTACAAGAAGCTGCAAAAGACACAGGCGGAAGTGGAACGTACAAAACATGGTGACATTATTTTTTAAGTAAATATAATGGGCGATATATTGCGTCACCAAAAATTATTGAGGTCATGTACATATATTTTGCCCGATAAGTCGATATATTGATTATTGCGACAGGCCTACATGAAAAGTGGGCAAACCCTACTAGAACGGGCCATCACAGCTTATATATTGCATGCAATAAGCATTGTGCTTTGGTACTTTTAATATGAAACAAAGTCTCAGATTTCAAATTCTGTCCATTGTATTGTACAGTATTTAAACAATAAATGCTGTTTTGGCGCTGTTTAATGTGGAGTGATAGATTGCGCTGTAGCGCCTCAGATCAACAGACGTGGCAGCGCATAGCGCACGTGAACTGATCAGATCTCCTCCATATTAATACCAGTTTCAGCACAAAATAAACATGACTAAACATCCGAAGGTAAGTTAAAAGAAAGAGTACAACTTTACAATCCGTATCCTGTCTCATGGAATCGCTCAATCAGTGTTTCAGCCGCGCAGACGTCAATATAATGGCTTGTAAACAATGTCACGTAACGTCACATTTAGTGGTCGACCGATATATTGCCAAGGCCGATATATCGGCCGATATTTGCCATTTTTCAAATACCGGCATCGGCCGATACGTTTTTCTGTTTGGCCGATTGCGTTTGTGGCGGCACACCGGACTTTTATTTTGACGGCACTGAGAGCGGCAGCTCCTGAACACACAGTGCTCACATTCTCCCTCTTGTTCGCTGTTGTCGTTAACAGTGCTGTCCACGGGCAGAAGTCTGTCTAATAATCAGATAGAACTGTTAAACAAAGGAATTAAAATGTATACAAAAAAACAATATAACGATTGCTTTTATATTGTTAGTAATAGAAAGGGAAACATTATAATTCTTTCTCGTTTGCCATCAGCATTCAGCAAATACGCATTTATATAATTTAAACAAATCTTTGAATGACTAATTGCATTTATATCGTTTAAACAAATCGTTGAATGACTAATGAACATCTAATTTAAAATACCTTGCAAACTTAGTCGAATCCAGCTGTGAGATCTTATGAAGTGTGAATTTGTATCCTGCACGATCGAGTGTTCTCTGCGTGAAGGTCGGTCCGTGCGAATTGAATACGGACAGGAGGAGAGTTCAGCT
>NW_015628511.1:0-609 GCF_001515625.1 Sinocyclocheilus rhinocerous
TAAAGTATACTTAAAAATATGCTTGAACTTTACTTAAGTATACTTGAAGTATACTACATTTTGGTAAGGGTAAGAATGGGGCATACAGGTTTGAATAAAACATTACATTTAATATCTAAACATCCAACGGGATTGTGTGAGAAATGTGGACGGAGTGAAACTGTAGAACATGTGATTATTAATTGTAAGGGTTATGATGAAGAAAGAGAAGTGCTAAGAGAAGAAGTATGGAAGAATGAAGGAAAAGAGTTAACATTAAAGAATATATTAGACTCAGATATAGGAAGTAGTACGGTGAATGTGTTGTTTCGGTTTCTTTTATTATGAAATTATGAAATATGAAATTAGAAAATTTGCAGTCTCAAGAAGTAAAGATATAGCCAAAACCAAAAGAAACAAAGAAAATTGCTTAATTCAAAACATAATTGATATATATGACAAACAAATAGAAAGTGAACAAGATAAAAATCTTTTAATAAAATTACAATTGGAATTAGAACACATCTATGAATATAAAGCTAAGGGTGCGTTTATAAGGTAAAGGAGAAAGTGGTTAGAAAAAGATGAATCGAATTCTAAATATTTTTTCAATCTTGAAAGAAAAAATTG
>NW_015628512.1:0-476 GCF_001515625.1 Sinocyclocheilus rhinocerous
ATATATATATATATATGAAGAGTTCATTTGCAAAAACCGATAAATCCATTTTAATTTTTTCAGAAATCACATTTTTTTTATTGTGCATTCCAAGTAATATCAATCAAACTGCAGTTGGGTTGTTTTGATTAAGTAATAATAACTTAAATAAATACAGGTAATTTATTAAATGAAAGTTCATTGAAAGTATGTTTTTTTTACATATTAAAAGTTTGTTTTATAGCAAAAGCAGATAACTCCAACAGTCGTTTTTTGACAAAAGCATATAACTCCACATTTCATGTTTTAGAGTTAAAAAAAACACTAGTTTAATCTTTGTAATCCCCTCAGATGACAATGTAGATACCTGACAAACATTGTTGTTGTTGTAATCATAAACTGTATGAATGTGATTACACGCAATACACAGAGCTTTTCCCTCACCATTGTTTCAGGTTCCGTGAAAACGTTTCAGCTTTTATTTTCCTTTTTCGCCC
>NW_015628513.1:0-153 GCF_001515625.1 Sinocyclocheilus rhinocerous
CCATGTAAACATAAAACCATGTCTGCATTTGTGATCGGAGAAATGCACGGCGGCGGGCTTGAGTCAGCGGAGGCCGGCGGCTAGAGTGAGCGGAGGCCGGGGGCTAGAGTGAGCGGAGGCCGGCGGATTCGACGAAGGAGCGGCCGGTGGGCT
>NW_015628513.1:180-529 GCF_001515625.1 Sinocyclocheilus rhinocerous
TCTTTGTACTGTCTGAGGTTTAATCTGAAGCAGTGGGGTATTTCTCAAGATGGAGGACTAAGCCCTTCACAGAGAGCTTGACTCAATACTGAAAACATCCAGTTCCCCTGATTAAACAGGACACTGGTGACTCACACGCTCTCTCTCACTGGCAGAGCGCAGTGTCAAACACTGCAATGCTAGTGACACTGTCACACAGTAGAACCAGCCCTTGTCACGGCCCTGCTAATGTGTGTGTGTGTGTGTGTGTGTGTGTGTGTGTGTGTGTCTTTGAGCCTATTCTCCATTCTGGATGTGTTTTACAGTCAGCCATACATCCAGGTTGGCCTAGACCCTAAAAGCATACCAC
>NW_015628514.1:0-826 GCF_001515625.1 Sinocyclocheilus rhinocerous
ATTTTGCTCTATTTCGACGAAGAGTGCAAACAAAGCCACAGCAGAACAGTGTCCTCTACAACCAACACAACAGCCTTTCGTATTGAATGATTCGCTTTATTCCTCACTGAATGAATCAGCCATTTGAATGAATGATTTAATGTCTTATTCTAAAGACAGTAACTTACCGCCACCCACTGGCTGTTTTACTTTCATATTGTTGTTCTGTATAACTTTATGTATTTGAAACATTAATATGATAGTGTTAGGCAATTATATATGTAGCTATGCAAATAAACACAACACGCAAATAAATCATTGTGTATATCAAATCCACCTGGCCTCTGTAACTGTCTACTCTGTAGCAGTCACGGATCAAAAAATAATAAGTGTAAATCAAAAATTTAATAATGCATTTAAAAAAATTATAAGCACGAATCAAAACTTTAAACACATTTAAAATTATATTGCACAAAACTGAAATATTATTGTGACAGACAGACACATATAATGGTGTCCTGTATGGAAAGATGATTCCCAGTCGACAGTTGTCCATTTTCACCTGTACAAGTGAACAACAGAACACGGAGCATCGGCAGTAGGGCTGCACGATAAATCGAAATGGAATCGAGATTGCGATTCGACAGAAGCTGCGATTGTCATGCGTATCTTTCAGTGAAGCACGGTTCTGTGATCAGCAGTAAATCTCCATCCAAAGGCCAGAGGGCGCTTTCGCGCTGAAACTCCAAATACTCCTCGCAGAAGAAACCCAGCAAATGCCTATCGCTGCAGCTGAATAAACAGAAGATTAAACTGCTTTCATTGATTCAACGTGAATAATAAACAC
>NW_015628514.1:1140-1284 GCF_001515625.1 Sinocyclocheilus rhinocerous
TACTTCACAGAGCCGTAGTTCACTGAGAAGCTACGCAAACAGCTGTCATTATCGCGGACGATTTCTTCAATTTCATAATCGCGCAATAAAATCGTCTGGGATTTTTTTGCGTAACTTGTCAGTGAACTACGGCTCTGTGTAGTA
>NW_015628515.1:0-765 GCF_001515625.1 Sinocyclocheilus rhinocerous
TTGGTTGTGTGGGCCGCGAGTTGAAAAAGGTTGGGAACCACTGGTGTAGAGTATCTCACATAAATACAATCGGTTATGGATTAAGTGAACGTAAACAGGTGGGTGAAAACTGAACATGTGTCAGTATTACATGCATGCCTTCCGTCTTAAAGGGACAGCATTCCTAATTATGTACATATCTGTGTCATTAATGTTAACCAACAAAAGATGTTAAATAAATATGTTAAGTAAACCTACTGTATCTGAAAAATGAGTTTAATTTGTATCTCTTTTAAGTAAACATACTGTATCTGAAAAATGAGTTTAATTTGTATCTCTTTTGTATTTGTCTTATTGTCTTATTCTGCTTCTTTTTCAAAAATTATAAATTATATATAATATAAATTAACAACTATAATTTTTATAAATTGCTCCCTTTTCACTATTGTTAAAGGGATAGTTCACCCAAAAATGAAAATTTTCATCATTTATTCAAGTTTTTCCAAATTCAATCCTTGATTCAAATTTCTCAAAACCTCAATTGATTTGGTCTAAAGAAAGAAGAATTAATGACTAGGGCCTATTTTTGTTTGAAGACTACATATAAAATAGTTACCAAAATAAATGTTGGTAACTGCAGTTTGACTAAAAGTAATGAAAAAACGGCTCACCCTCCGATGCAGCGATCGACATCCGGTCGTCTGGAGGAGCGCCAACGGATACTGCTGGTACGCTCCTTGTAGAGGGCCCAGCACGTTCCATTGGCAGCTCAACTGGTTGCGGAGT
>NW_015628515.1:1160-1387 GCF_001515625.1 Sinocyclocheilus rhinocerous
TTTAAAAAGACGCACCCGTGAATGCTCTTTTAGGGAAAAAGCTCTTTTAGCATGCTGAAGTGCACAGGGGAGATTACCGCCTGCAACACAAACAGGGGGTAGTGCAGCCTGATGTGTGCAACCCACTCAACACGGGAAACCACCACCGCTGAAGTACCGTACCGTCAACACCAAGAGCTCCAAAGAGCGCGCTGAACTCGTTCAGTTTTCTTCTCTCAGTAGAGTAG
>NW_015628516.1:0-538 GCF_001515625.1 Sinocyclocheilus rhinocerous
TGGGTGGGTGTTGAGGAACTGTTTGGAGTTGGCATTCCCTATTTTTTAAAGCGCTGCAACAACATGATTCTTTTGTAATATAATGTTTTGGCCTCATATTTACTAGGAATTAATTGAATCTTTGTAAATATAAGAAAAGTAAAGTCATATACGTGAAACATGGTCCACCTTAAAATGTAACATATTGTATATAGGTTTTAACGGTGTAGGTATTTTCTACCGCAGGATATCAGGAGTCTGGTGTGGTGTGCGCTTTTTCATTTAGCTTGATCTGTGCTTTTTAAGCACAATCAAATATTCTCAGGAGTCCCTGTGACCCCAGAAGTCCCTCACATGTGTTCTTCCAATTAAATATTCTCAGGATAAAGACCTCACGTGTGATATTTCATTCAAGCACGGTTTACGACTCAGCAGGTATTCAAAGAATGCGTGTCATGGTGACATGGACGTTTTTGGAAAGTATTTTCACATGTCTGTAGTTGACTTAAACTTATTAAATGAACCGGAATGTTATGGGGGTTGGTGCCTACAAAAGTCA
>NW_015628517.1:0-1930 GCF_001515625.1 Sinocyclocheilus rhinocerous
TAATATTCACAGACAATTAAAGTGATTTATTCCACTTTGTACAGTGAATACCATTTTTATAACTGAGTGTATTTTCCACATTGCGGAAATCATAGCCCTACATTGGATACCTACTAAAGTTGCAGAAATGTTTAGTATACAACAAATGACAATGCAATGCACTTAAATTGCACTTACATGAGCTCTGGAAAGAGGTTGCTTCTGTAATAAAGTACATGTTCGTGATCAATATGTGGTGCTGTTGCTTTTAGGGGCTTATGGTCAACTGGTCTCCCCAAACGCAATGAGGCAAAGACCGGAGCGGACACCACAGCGGCAGGAAGGCAAAGACCGGAGCAGACACCACAGCGGCAGGACCCCTGTTCCAGCAGAGGCCGTACCCCAGTCCTGGAGCTGTCCTGAGAGCAAACGCTGAGAACACAAGATGCCTGGAAGAGGATGATGATGATGACGACTGAGCAGGAATAGTGTGTATGTAAAGCCTTTATGATTTTTCAAAAGGCTTTTGAAATGTTTTTCTTACATTTGGGACAGAGATTAATTTGTAAATACACAGTGTGTTGTATGTTATACAATTTATAAACGATTGCCATTTTACTTAAGATAGTGATGTTGTTCCCTGCAAAATAAACTTTTTGTTTAAAGGTGCATTCAGAGGTTTGGCTTTTATTTAAAAAAAGATATATAAAATTACGGTAAGTTATGAATCGTGTTTTTGTTTAGAATCATCTGAATGGACATGAAATGAAACCCTAACATGAAATAATTGTCAGAAAAAAATCTATTTTTTAAATGTAACATTTTTTTGGAACTTTAGACAAAATACTAAAAAAGTCTAAAAAGTTTGCATGTGTGTTGTTTTACTGTTGAGTAACGTTATCAGTCGTCACTTTATATCTCCCATGTGATATGTCTTAAGATATTTAAATTTAGTTTAGTTTAATGATCAAAGCTCTAGTTGTATTGTGGAGGAAAATATATTGCAATGCAATATGATGACAGAAATGTACAAATAAACGTTCCTCAAATCATATTTTATACATTTGAACATGATTTTTTTCTAAAAATTATGGATAAATAAGTAAACCAAGTTGCTTAAGTGCAATTAATGTTCATTTTAAAATATTAATAGCAATATAAAAGTTATTCTTACATTTGCATTATAAGAATCATTAAAGATTTCACAGCAAGAGACACACGTACAGTACCAAGACCTGAAAGTAGACATGTTTAGAATTATACTAAAAGGCCTTTTACTTTCTACAAATGAGAAACTATCAATAAATGACTGAAAGCACGTAGTAGATTGTGTACCGCAAACATTGTTTTCAGCAAAGTTTTGACATGTTGATCATTTAGAGGCCTTAGAATTGAATGTATCATTTGATGCAGTAGGCTTTATATGCATAAGGATGAGTGATGCTTCAGCAATTCAGAGATCAAGTCAAAGGCATATTGAAGGAATTTTAAATTTTATTATTAAAAAGATAACATGAGTGGAAATTGTAGATGGCTTGTATTTAACTTTGTACATAAACAACAAATTGAGATCTTTATTGGACAAAGAAACCAAAGCAGAGTTTCAAAAGTGTTTGGATTCTAATTAACTGGCAGTGAGATTTTTGCGAATTACATTGGGCTGAAATGTCATTTCATTTTCTTCCAAGATCAGCAGCAGACACTCAAACGCTACTGCTGACCTGTGTAAATGTTCATTATTACTATACAGAGAGAAACATGTCACTTTTTTATTTAGCAACATAACAGACTTACTAACAGGATATTATGTTGCTTCAAGATCATCCGATTATGCAGATGTACCACTGTCACAGCACAACAGCAGTTGCGTCCAAGTTTGACTCCACATTTGGGTTTAAACCTGCACTTAAAAATACAACAGCACAACTAGCTAAATAAATTAAGTCTTGGT
>NW_015628518.1:0-590 GCF_001515625.1 Sinocyclocheilus rhinocerous
AAACTCACGCTGGGGGCTCAGCTAGAATATTTTAAACTCATGTGCAAAAGGGTTCAAACGCTTCCCTCCTGGCTGAGGTTAGGTAGGAGCCTCCTGCGCTTGCATTGCAGTCTCTTATGCTGGGCCTATGATGTTTTGGTTAGTTTCTATGTCTCATAGAACTACCTACTGATGGTCCGGACCCCAGTGCTCTTTGGACTTAACCTCCAGCCTATATATATGAGCCTGAGTCATGCGCGGGAGCCATGGTTGGTGAGTATGATCCATTTCATCTACTCTACTGCTAGTTTATGTGAATTCACTAACTAGTTTTTACTGCTAGTTCTTGTGTATTTGATGCTAGCTTTCTCTGCAGCGCTACTCAGACCTGTTCTGTTTTTCTGACTTTAGGTTTGACCCACCTGCTAATTCAGGACCTCCTGCTGTTGACCAATTACAGTGATGGTTTCACTCATCGGTACTGGATCCAGGCTGGTGATAGCCCTCATCTTCGGTTTGGACACGCAGCCTGGGCTTCTGCGGAAGCCTCCCCAGCATCAGGTGCACAGTATAACGCTGCAACCTCAGGACCTGCGGGTCCTTCTCGCGGG
>NW_015628519.1:0-38175 GCF_001515625.1 Sinocyclocheilus rhinocerous
TAAACAGGTAGTTATGCGGCCAAACATTTAAATATTTATTTATTTATTTTTATGTTGGTGTAGAAAGCAAGCTTCATTTTCTTCACATAGGGCTTTAGGTTGCACACTGCTTTTCACCATTACCCAGGCATCATTTGGAGAAAAGCTTATAACTTGAACATACAAGATAAGGCCACTCACTGCACACTGTCTCGCTGATGAAAAGGAGGAATGAAACGACATCATAAGATTAACTTGGACACGGGGTCTGCATGCTGTTTTGAAACACTACAGGCTCAGATAAAAAGATATGAAACTGCTAAATTAGTTTTGCTAAAGCTGGGTTGTCATGGAGATATGACATGGTGCTTTCCATGTCGCTTGTTTATAAGTCAATCTCCTAGTCAAATGTCATTCTGTCCAGTATTATTTGAAAGATAAATTTGCAAGAAATATTGACTAATTGATTCAGGTTCTGATAGTTGTTTAGAACACTTATGGATGAATGCAAAAAAAAAAAAAAACATTACTGTACACTGACATCTCTGTGGTTCCATAGAAGTTGATTTGTCTCATGGAAACAGAAATGTCCAAAAAAGGCAATCAGCAAAGATTCACAGCCCATCTGTCGAGGTCTCTGACAGTTGCAGTAGAAGGTGATTTTTCCTGACTGACAATATCTTGCATATCTTGACGCCTTAACCTCAAATTAGCTTGTTCTGTACTGGTTTATTCAAGATGAAAATAGCTGAGGGCTGAGATGGTGGTCCAGTTATGCTCTCCGATTATGTCTATGTAGAGTTTCAAACTATATACACCATATATATCATGACCATGCAAAATTATTATAATATTATATGTAAAAATAAATTATGTTATCTGCTTTCCATGGTCATTCAATTTATAGAAATATCTGAGAATTTTAAAATTGTGATTTCCAGGCCTGAAAGTCCTAAAAATGTATGTAGTTTTTTATTTTTTATTTTTAGTTATGCTCATAATTTCAAGGCATAGAATGTTTTGAATCTGAAAGGGTTGAAAATTCTTTATGCAGAAATCATAAATGACTAGAAAAATAATGGAATTTCAAAAGGTTGTGGAAACCTGGATGCTCAGGCGCATTTTCAGGTTTTCATTCCCTATATTAAAAAAACAGTATGTAAACCTTAAAAGAATAGTTTTTCATTTTTGGGTGAACTATTGCTTTAAAAAGAATGAAATTCAAACTATGAAATGCATAGGCATAAACTGCTACATTAACATTCACTTTATAAAGCTTTATAAAGAATACAAAAGATGTTCCCTTTTGCATTGCAATTCCATTCACTAAAAGGTCAGCCAAGCTAGTAATAGCCCATTTATCACACACCTCATGACTGACACATTAATTGCAGCAGGCTTGAGAGAGAAAGAGGAGCTCGGTCAGCATCTCAATGAAGTGTCAAGCTGTTCTGGCCAACCTGTTTGCAAGACTTTATGGATTTATGTCTGTAATGGCTTCCAATTAGCTACAAGATTCTTAAAATAATACAGGAGCTTTAAAATTTTTCTAGAATTGCACACACACTAGAATTGTTAACTAATATAACTATTTGCATTTTAGCCTTGGTGGTTTAAACAGGTGGTTGGATGAGAAAGATGAGTTTGATTGTTTGAATATAGTAATAAGGCATCCAACAGCTCAAGAGAAGAGTCAAATGTTTCCGTAAGATTGCGCTGTGTTCAGTGTACCATCACTTCTTTGTGTAATACAGTGGGTTGACAGTTGCATGCTAAACATGTAAACAAAAGATAAGGCACAAGACAAATCTCTGGTAACCATGCGACAGACAGATCTGAGAGGTATACCGTTCCTCAACGTGTGTGCCATCAGATGAAACATGCCAGGAAGAGTACACAAAGTCCTCCTTTTGTCACCTGAGCGCGGCTGTTTATTCAGAAACCCATCCCCTTGTTTGAGTTTCACGGATGTGGAATGTAGTTGCTAACAACTCTTTCCCATATTCAGTCTATGTTTGGTATCAGTTTCTGGTAAGGGAGCCAAATGTTTGCCTTTTATGGTTCTGTAAAAAAGCAAATGTAAGATTCTGGCATGTCAGGAGGATTGTAAAGCTCTCAAGATAAAGGATGGGCCAAGCTTTGTGAATCCTCTCAGATTCACTGATTCAGGCTGATCTGAAGACACAGTTTCGACATATTAAGATATTTGATCAAATCAATAAGCATATGTTATAATTGTATAATTTATTAGTAACTAAAAATAAAATTAAACCACAGCATGTCTTCTACTAAGTGACTTACCTAAGGGATGTTTTGGGAGAAAGTTCAAGTGAGCAGTGACTGCCATCTAGTGTATTTTATTTGTTATTGCAGGAAACATGTTGTCAGTATACAGTGAATAGCATTCACTGTCACTAATCGTTTATAATTAGTCAACATATGTAAGCTACACAAAACAAGGCTACGTGTATAAGCTACGTAAAACAAGGCCCAATACTGATTTGTCCGTATAGATTTTTCACAGGAGTTTAGGCTACCTGTATTTTGAATTATGCATTGTATTGTGTTGTGTTTTAGGGTTAAATGAAATGTCTTGGCAGAAAGGACAGTACTGTCCTGGTACCTAATGTAGCCTAATATGCAGTATAACTTTTCCGTATTTTCTAGGATTTTTTTCTTACAGTGTAGAAATGAAAAAGCAATAAAATATATAAACATAAACAATGTACAACTCTCAACACTGTTTTAAAAATTAATTGGAGGTGGTGCCATTCTTTTATTAATTTAGATAGGCCTATTAATTGTCTTTACTCTTTAAATTTACTTTGAAATCCACTTTTTCAAAACGGAGAAGGCACAGGCAATGTATACCAGTGTTATCTTAGCATTATTTATATACTATAATAATATTGATCACAATTATTAATTAGCTTTTGTTTTTATTTATTTATTTCGTTTTTTATAATTAAACTAAATTTTTCATTTTAGTTTTTGTATTTTTTGAGCTATTAGTCGTTTTATATTTCGTTTCTTTACAGCTTTCCTATTTCCATTATTTCAGTTTTAGTTTACTTTCACTTCAACTTATTTCAGTTACTTGGCAACATCTGTAGGCTAATGCTAGTAATCACTGTAATAAATTTTTTATTTTATTTTACGTATTTTAGTACTACACTTTATTCAATTTTATTTCAGCTTTATTTCATTTACCGAAAATAATTTTAAAGGATTTAGTTTTAGTTAAAAAGAACATTGCTACACATTTATAATTGCTATTCGACATCTATCCAAAATTTAGAAAAAGATCATTTCTAAATTAGATTATAGATGATTAAGGTTTATTTCTGTTCATAATAAAATATCACCTATATTTTCAGCAGAATAAATAAAGTGGTTGGTCCGGTTTACTTTGACTGTGTTTCAAAACCTAGTGACACAGCTACATAGACAGCAGTTTTATGCGTCACGGGCGAGCGCAGAATTTTTGGCCATCATAATTCGGAACGTGCCCAATGAAGATGCCCAAAACTGCTGAAGTTGGCAGCTACCTAGTGACACACAGCCTTGAGGTCAGTGCCAGTATCACATGTATCGGTTCTCGGCGCATGTGAAGTAGATTTCAAATACACAGTGCCGAAGTGCTGCGCGTCGAACAACTTTGATTGCCAACATTGATTTCTCTGAATTCTTTATTTCGTCCCATTTTTGTTGGAGACATTATTTATTTTGTTAATATTAGTTAAAATAAAATGACTGAGCAATCGGCCCTGCTTCTGCGAAAACAGCTAGCAGGTAGGTGGCTAACTGTTAGCGTGAGTAGTACAAAATTATGGCATACTAACTATTTTTATCCATACCATCAGCACTTTTAACTAAATTAGATAGTGTGTAACGAAACCCACTGTGTCAGTGTTTGTGTAAGAGCTTATGGGCCTCGTATTTCCACTTGTAAAGTTATAAGGTCAGAAGCTTGCTAGCATGCTAGCGCCTAATAAGTTGGTGAGGTATAAACATGTTGATCTCAAAGCTCATACCTTTTATTTAAGAAAATAGCCTATTTATTAAACATACTATTTTAGATATTTTAAAATAATGGCAATGAGTGGTAAAAACTAAGTTTACTGGTCATAATATCAGTTGACACGTGTTAGTATGCAGTGGACAAATTAAGAAACAAAACAGCAACTCGTTTAGATTTTGTATTAAAATTTAATCTTTTTTTAATGCCTTAAGTGATCACAATATAGTATGAAAAATAGCTATTTAGATTAACTTGAAGCCCTCATTACATAGCAGAAAATGTAAGTTAATATCCAGTATTGCCAGATACATATTCTAAATTACAATACATATTATATTTTTTTACACGCACACAAATATGTATATATAATCATATTATTTTTTGTGATCAACATGTTTATACCTCACTAACTTGTTCAAAACCTTTGACCTTATTATTTTACAAGTTTACACACACACACACACACACACACACACACAAATACATTCTAGATTCTATTTTAAAATAATATCTCTTTGTTTTACATCTTGCAGAGCTCAATAAAAACCCAGTGGAAGGTTTTTCTGCTGGTCTGATTGATGATGATGATATCTACCAGTGGGAGGTTGTCGTGATTGGCCCTCAAGACACACTGTTGTAAGTAACCAATCCTGTTACCAGCCATGTGTTGTTTGGGTTTAGCTGTAAGAGTGGCCAGTTGACTAATCTAGTCTTCTCAAATCTTGTCTAACCAAACTGTTTATTCACTTTTTCTGTTTTTGATTTACAGCGAAGGTGGATTTTTTAAGGCGCATCTCATTTTCCCTCATGATTACCCACTTCGGCCTCCCAAGATGAAGTTTATTACGGAGATTTGGCATCCTAATGGTGAGTGCATGTTGGTGAAATCGTTGTCCACATAGAGGACTGGCACAGGCACTGATATCAATCTTCGTCTCTAACCAGTCGCAAAGAACGGGGATGTGTGCATTTCCATCCTTCATGAGCCAGGAGAGGACAAATTTGGCTATGAGAAACCTGAGGAACGTTGGCTGCCCATCCACACAGTAGAGACCATCATGATTAGTGTGATCTCCATGTTAGCTGACCCCAATGGTGACTCACCAGCCAATGTGGATGCAGCTGTAAGTTTACAGATTTTTGATGATACTGAATCACGTTTTATAAATCGCCATGAAACCACAATAAACATCAGTATATTGTCAAACTTTGAAGTGTAGCTCATATAACTCATTGTATGCTCCCTAGACGTTTACATTTAGAGAAAATATTGATGTATTGCATTCCCTTCAGTTTATTCTTTAAGTTTTCTTTAATTGGTTTTAAAAAGATCTTAAATTTACCTACATAAAACATGCAGAAACCCTGTCATTTCTAATAAACACTGAAATATTCCATAAAAATAAGAAATGGTCAATTTAGATTTCATGGTGACCTTATCCTTTCATCAGAATGTACTAAATGGAACGAGTTTATTTATTTATTTAGGTAGGAAATGCAGCCTTTCTAAAATGTTGGCATATGGATAATGCATTACTATAACACATTATTATTGTAAAAATGGTTACAGCATTAATGGCAAATAATGAATAATGAATCATTTTAAAAAGAAGCGTTTCTATTTAAGCATCTACATCCTGGATAAAAAAACTCAAGTCCCACATGCATTAAAAAAAAAAAATTTCACTCCAAAATGTCACTTAATTTAAATAAAATGGGTTTTAAATGCAAGTTCATGACTGAAACTCTCACATTTGTGATTGGCTTGCAGAAAGAGTGGCGAGAGGATCCCAACGGTGAGTTCAAGAGGAAAGTCGCCCGCTGTGTGAGGAAAAGCCAAGAAATGGCATTCGACTAGACGCCCCATCACTGTTTCGTTTAGTACATATCAGTTCCCATCTCCATATCTTGAGGTCAAAGACAGTTTGAGGATTTATTTCAGCATTGATTTTAAAACCCATGACAAGCTCATATCAATTTAATAGTCTTTAACTGATGTGTTGGATCATGTGTAGGCAAAGCTTCATCGCGTGTATTGAATTCTAACCAGCCCCCCTTGACATGCCAATTACAAACTTAATAGGCGATCACCTTTATTTTAGTCACCAGTTATTTGGGTTTGCACCATTTAGGGATATCAGAGCAAAGCCACCGTAGAATAATTTATTTTCTTTTTTTATCTGAATGTGTGAGTTATAGCACGTTTTGTTAATGTCGATTACCCTCCACCCTCTAGTGTGTCTGAATTATTTATTATCTTAATTATGATGAATGTACTGCATGACACTTGTGTTTTGACTCGCTTTTTTATCTGCCACTGAGCCATCAATTTTGAACGAAGTCTTTTATGCAATTCTGGTGTGTTTTGTGCGTTTATGGTACTAGTAGAGGCTGATGGTCAGAATCGATACTGATTTCTCTTCTCACTGACATGTCGGACAGCCCTGTTCCCTTAAAAAACAACAAAACAATACCGCAGAAGTCTCTCAAAGGGCCATCTCTTTCTCTGCTGCCTTAAGTTGTTCTCCTATCGGAAAGGAAAATTGTATTCAGTGATGTCAAGTCCGTCTCAATGTCTAGTCTGTTTTTGAGCTGGAATCCTCTTTTGGACAAACCAAAAAGTTCGATATTTGCATGAGACAGAGAGAATATTTTTTGTATAAATGGTAAGCTCAAAAGCTGTATTTTGTGTATGTAAATATGATGTATTGTACCATAGCTCTATCAGTCATTTGTTTGTGATGTTTCCCCCACATGTAGTTTTGAAATCACATTTATGACTGTATCCTGTTCACTCTTTTGTTCCCCAAAGGTCCCATCATGTAAATTACTCATTAAAATGTAGCATTTGTCTTACATATCTAGTGTTTGTCCTTATGTCTTGCCTTTGTCTTGTTGTTTATGTCTTGTGTCAGTCATTTTGTCTTGTTGTTTATGTCTTGTGTCAGTCATGTCAAAAGCAGTTACCTCTAACTTCTAAAGGTGCATACGATTCTTGGCAACACATCTTTTAGGATCTTGTCTGTGTCAGGTCTGTTGGGTGTTGTGTACTAATGCAAATGTAATTCTATTGTTCTAAAGACAGAAAACTATTTTAAGCAATAAGTCGTGCATTTCCAGTTGGTCTTAGTCACGTTTTGATCGATTCAGTGGTGTGTTACTGGTGTGAAACTCACTTTTCTCCAATTTGAGTGGCAGAATATTGATTTTTGAGCACTAAATATGGAGGAATGTCATTTCTTTCTGCAGCAATCATTTATGCACTTTAATAAGTTCAGATAAATAAAACAATTATGAACTCACTACACACCAAGCAGTGTTGTTATTGTTAACTGAAACAATTAAGAATTGTTTTTAGTAATTGAAATAAGGCTGAGATAAAATACTTGATATTAAATATTAGATGAAAAACGTAGAAATGAGAGATATCGCCTAGCTGGTTCTCTTTAATAGATTTTTATTTGATTGGCTCCTGTTTCATATGACAGGCCAGAAATCAAATATACTTGATAATCGCCAGTAAAAAAAATCTCAGGGTAAACACACTCGCATACACATTAAAGAAGAAAAAAAAAAAAAACAGACATCAAAGAAAAAAATCCATCCACATCCCACGCAGAAACACCAAGAGAGATCCTGAGCGGTTTCTTACTGGCCAGGTGCAGACAGACTTTTGTTCATGAACTGTTTCTTCACAAAACACACCCACCACTATAAAAGATGAAAAGAAATTATCAACATTTGAATTTAGTTTAATATCATGAATTTGAAACATTTCACATAAGACACTAATAATGTTTCGGTGAATCTCAAAAAATGGTTAAGAAATGTCCAAGTTATATTTCAGTGTCACCAAGCAATGTGCTTAGTTCAATTGAAATGAAAATAATGTCACCGTGAAAAAAAAAAAACATCACTAAGCAACAACTTTTTACAGTAACAGGACAGAAAAAAAAATTGCTTAAATGTCTTGCCACAATATAAAAAAATGTGTTTTCGCAACAATTTTTGGTTTGTAATATTACAGTAACAAGACTTGGGAGGAAACGTGTTTATATGTCATGAATATAATGTTACAATGCACAAAACCCTCAAAAACAATTATTTAAACATAATCATTTAAACAAAACATATGTTGCACAGACTTGAGGAAATACGTGTCCTGTTTAAAAAATTCTAAAAAAACTCTTAAACTAACTTTTCTTTTTGCATTGTAGTAACAAGACTTGAGGAAAACTGTTCTTAATTGTCATTAAAATGTCACAGTGCACAAAATTTTTTATCAATTAACTAAATGAATAAAATGCCTATAAAAACCTCTCTTGCTTTTGTCAATCACCTTGATTTGACTGATAAATAATATTTCAATATGCCTCACCTTGCTTGGTTTGTCTGTCTGAGGGTCGAACACACGGTCACACAATCTCAGTCCCGTCTCCTGTCGGATCTGTTGCAGGTAAGCTCTCATCGTTTCTGTCCAGGAGAAAAACACAGTATCTAGATCAATTCTGTAATCAGCAATAAAACTGCTAATAAACTCATCATAATGAAGGTCTTAGTGGATGTGCAAAACAACTAGACCCAAGTAAGTTTTGACTTCACTGTGCCATACCATCCTCCTGTTTGTTAGAGGGTTTAGCATACATGGCATTCAGAGGGAAGCCAGGTTCTCCAGGGATGGGAAAGTTGGTAATTCCCAGCGTGTACATCTCCTTCTCTCCTTGACCCCTTGAACTGCACTATAAATCATTTATGAGATTGTAGTTAGATAATGTATGAAGAATAAACTATGAGAAAAACGAACAACACCTGACAAATGATTCATCACTGACTGTTTGAAATATACAATGAAGCTTTTATGCTTCAACAGTTACCTTCTGGAGCTTCTTGAGGCATTCAGAGATGTAAAGAGTGGTGTAGATCAAAGTTCGATCTGCCTCATTCTAACAAAAGTATAAAAGTGAATATTTCAATACAAAATCTCAACAATAAAATAAAAAGACATATGAGAGATAAAAAAACAAAACTGTGTATATGCATATATAAAGAGTTTAAATCAGAATACAGTGAGAATATGTATTCTTCTCTCTCAGGTCAGAACTATGAATGCATGTTAAGACACACAAGGCATTTTTTAGGCTCCAGCACAGCATGCTACAGTCATTCGTCTTACCTTAATTTCATAATTCTTGAAGAAAACATTGGCTTTGAAGTAGTAGATGGCCTCATCGATAATATCTGTGTCTTTGGCTGAATATAGAAACAGGAAGGAAGAGTCGATTTGTCAAATACCCTTTACTAGTGATGGCCATTTAAGGAAGAAACACATACAACTCTGACCTCACAGGACTGTCTGAATTCAAGCAACCTTTCTTACTTTCTTTAGGAGCAGGACCCTTAAACTGTGTTTTGAGAGGCAGCAATGCCATATTCCCCACCAGTTTGGTGTCTGCATCCATCAGGGTTGAGTGGTAAGCCTGAAGAGAGTGGAACATCACAAAAAATACAAGAGTTACTAAGTAATATTTCTTTAATATAGTAAATTTGTTTTAAAATGACCAATGTTTAAAGAAAATCAGTGATCACTGAGCTGAATGCAAATGAGGAACTCCAGTTGTTTGCATCATGGACAGATGCACAAATTCTGTTTCTAACAACACATTTCTGACACGTACATATACACATCTGGCAATGATGCATAAATATCAAAAACATAATACAATATGTATTTGTAAAACTGTTACATTTGTAGAAAAATGGCCAGAGTAGGTTAGCTCTATGGCTAATAACGCTAAAATATTTTTCTAGTTCGCCACTACTCTAAAACGTGGCACAACAAACTGCTCATAACACAAACAATTGCGCTCGCCGTCTAAATTGTTACGTTTAATGATTTCTTACCGGCATTTTGGCGCAATATGTCCCAAATCTTGCAGGCAAAATGAATATGTCAACGCTGCAAGACGCCGCTTCCGCTGTGACTGTCCCACCCAACACCGATACAGGAAGTTTCCAGTGCAATATCCCGCCATAACCACTGGGGGGCGCCGAGGATACCAGCTTTGCCTCAGTTGTTTTTTTCCCCGCAAAATGTCTTTTAAGATTTTTAATATCACTTATTTTAAGTTATCTAAATATGTTACATGTGCCATTTAAAAAAATGTCCACACACACAATTTTGATGTACCTACCAAGACAACATAGGAAGTACATTAGGATGTAACCAAATATTGATGGGGCCAAATATATAATCTTAACTGTCCACTATTGAAGAACTCATAATGATAAGCTACTATTCCACGTCTCCATCAATGTGTTTCTAAGGCTGATGATACACGGGTCAACTTTTTGAGCAATATTGCCATCAACGGGCACCAAGTTGAGACAGGGCCCACGACCAGATATATATAAATAGAAAATTGCTACCCATTCTCAATGGTAAAATGTGCCCGAGCAACATTGCTTAAAATAGTTGCCCGTAAAAACTGCTCACAATGTTGCCCCGTGTATCATCAGCCTAAGGATTCTACACCACTGGGTTGTGACAGATGTAATGGCTGGATTTTTAAACAAAATTAAAACACCACATTTGTAATTTCCATATTTTTATTGCAAAAATAAATATGCACTTTTAAAAAATGGATTACATTTTTATAAAACTCTGTTAAGATCAAGAGGCATTGCACAGGTTATGGTTGCATCCTTCATCTAATGACATTATGAATGACAGTGACACAAAATATAGTTTAAATAAATGAAACTCTTAATTGAACAAATCTGGCTGGCTTTCAAGTGTGATCCCAAGAATCGTCTCCGTCTTGGAAGAACTCATCAAAATTTGTGTTACTGGGTTCCCCATCAATTTCCTGGAATAAAAATAAAAGGAAAAAAAGAGCAGTTGTGCGAAATGCTAATTTTGTTGTAATCTAAAACTAATTTAGTCTAAACAACTGTTTTTGTAATAAACAAGCTACAGAAATATATATTTGAATCAAACATCAGTTCACAGCATATGGCAGTAATCTTATGCACAGACCTTGGGCTCTTTAAACTCCAGGTCTTCACCATATTGTATGGAGAAATCAATGTGCTGCAGGACAATGTTGATGCCCTCCTCATCAGCGCGGTCAAAGGGCAGGAAACGAACCATACTGTAATCATCAATCTAAAGAAAACAGTGTCGTCTTAGTAATTTACTACAGAACGATTGTAAACTTTACCTGGATCAGTTCTCGAATGTCTGTATACGGTGAAAATGGTAACAACACATTAAATGTCTTTAAAAATAAGCATGTTACAGAAATGACATTTATTGAGCTCATGGTCCATAGAGTTTGTCCTCTGTCTGAGAGGGAGTGTGACTGAATTTTTCGGCAAAAAAAGGCTTTTGAATGTAAACCTACATACAGTTTTATCTGTCGGATGTTGTTTTTAATTTAAAGGAATAGTTCACCCAAGAATGACAATTTTGTCATTATTTACTCACTCTCATGTCGTTCCAAACCTGAATAAGTTTCTTTCTTAAGCTGAACACAGAAGAAGATATTTTGAAGAACCAAACAGTTGTTGGTCCCCATTGACTTCCATAGTAGGGAAAGAAATACTAAGGAAGTCAATGGGGGCCATCAACTGTTTGATTACCAGCATTCTTCAAAATATCTTCTTTCATGTTCAGCATAAGATAGAAACTCATCCAGGTTTGGAATGACATGAGGGTGAGTAAATGATGACAACATTTTCATTCTTGGGTGAACTATCCCTTTAATGTCAAATGTTAAAAATGTCAATAAAGGCTACTTTGGCTTTGAGGTAGGGGCAGTTGCAACCCTACTTATCAAATACAAATTATATGACTTTTGAATGTTTTAATATGCAAAGTATTTATTTGAAGGCTCTGACCTCTTAACTTTAAAGAATTATAATGAAATCAAAATTCATTACCTGTCTATTTTCTAAATGCATATGATCCCATCTTATTGTGAATGATTCATCCACATATTTGCTTCTCTTTTTTGACCTTGAAATATTTAATTAAAAGGTCATTTAATCTATTATAATTTGATATTTTTATATTATTTACAATAAATACCAAAATCATTTATTATTATTATTTTAAAAAGCTTGAAATCTTGTTTTTTTTCTCAATGCAAATAATTACAAAATGTAAATAATGACACAATTACTGTCTGCACATTAGTTTGGCAGTCAAACACTTGACTGCATTTGTTTCTCATGATCCTAAAAACCTTCTGATATAAACTGCTCAAAATATCTGAGAGTGTATTTTACTGTGTGTGTGTGTATCTATATATTGATTCCTGACCTGCCATGACAGGATACTCAAAATGCTCTGCAGCTGGATCCAGATTCACCACCTGTACAGATCGGTCGAGGGCATGACAATGCTCTAACATTGTGGCACAGTAAGTACTCTGAAAAATACAGAAAATAAATTGGATTCAATATAAGAATCACGATACCCCATAGGCAACGATACATTTTTTGGTTCTAGTATTGTACTTAGACTAAAATAAATACGATCAATGCAGACCAGACTTAAGTTTTAGATTTAACACTCGATCACAGATACGCACACAATAAAATAAAATCATAATTGTTAGGATCATTTAGTATGTTAACTCAACTAACGTTAGTCCTCCTGGTACTGAATTACCTTTCCACTTCCGGCAGGACCCATCACTAGTTGCGCGTATCGAGGCATTGTTAATTCTCCTGCTCCGACAGCACTAGATGGTATGCCGTTTTCACTTATTTCACACAAAAAAACGTTATTTGCCTCAGCAATATGTTCCACTTACAATATCTACAGTAGCCATGCTGTTTTCCGTCACCTACGGAAGCCCGCTGAGGTCAAAACACTGGAAACTCACTCGCGCACGCACGCGCAGTATCGGATGCGATTACAGTCGCCTTATATCACTTGTAAATATTCTACAAGTCTCAGTTCAGGTAACACTCCGGCATGAAAAAGCACGTGAAATTCCTTGAAAACAGCGATAAAAGTCGTCTGTACCACAAAAAGTCGCTTTTGCCTTTAAGGTAAGCCTCAGAAATATCATACAACGGCTATGCAAATTATTGTGTTGTTGTCACATTAATTATGTATTTCCTATGATATAATATCTTGACAGGCCATCTGGTCTCAATCATGTGCAAACTGGTAAGTTTGTTCCGTATATAATTATTAATTGGTCAGATTAGCAATTGCTGCCTTTGTACTGTAATTGCTATGACCTATATATATACACACAATGTAGGGGCCTATATAATGTAAATATACCACCTAAATTCTGTTAAGTTTTTGTTGGTTAAATAGGTTGAACTTCACACTATTTTTAATGGAAACGATACTTGAGGATTTGCAAAATTAAAATTATATTAATGTCAGCTAATTTGCCACTTCCTATAATTTTATTGTCCTATACGAGCAAACAGGCTGGCTTTAAAATAATTTTGTATAATTTACATAACTTAAGTGCATTATTTTGCATGTTTTAATGTCCTAAAAATGTTAGTTCTTGAATCACATCACTGCATTTCTACAGCACTCTTCTGTTATATACATCTGCAATAGCATTTACAGTAAGTTTGAACTCAAAACACAACCATTTTATCTCCCTAGCAACCTGACAGGTTTTTTCCATACGGCTACAGTAGCAAGCTTAATCTGTGTAAATTACAGAAACATTACACCTGTATAATTTGGACAGAGTAACCAGAGTCTCTGACCCAATTGAGTGGGACCAAACAGGCATTCCAAAAAAATCCTCTGAAGACAAACGGCTTTCATATGTATAGCAGATTATTATTACTTTATTAATATTTGTCATGTGAACTGTAACTAATATTCAATTAAAGGACTTAATTTTTCTTTAATTTTTTTATCCAGGCAAAACAAGCTCAGTATTTGGACACAAAATACAAAGACCTGCAACTGTACAAGTGCCAGAACAAGATCGGGGCATTAAAACTATTCATATCCCTAAGACCATAACTGCTGCTCCATTTTTACAGGTATTTCATGAAAATATACACGACCAGTCAAAAGTCTGCAATAAGTAGAGTCTCCTATGGTTTTATTTTATTAAAATGAAAGTAATTGTGAAATATTATTACAATTTAATTTTTTTACTACATTTTAAGATGTCGTTTATCGCTGTGATGGCAAAGATTAATTTTTGGCTGCCGAAAATGTAGCTTTGCCATCACTGGAATAAATTATATTTTAAAATATATTCAAATAGAAAACGGTTATACATTTTTAAAATAATATTTCATAATATTGCTGTTGGTACGGTATAAAAAAATGCAGCCATGGTGAGCATAAGAGACTTATTACAACAACATTAAAAAAAACATAATTATTCAAAACTTTTGACTTTTTTATTTTTTGCAATGAATTGATAAATATATCTGATAAAATTACAATGGTAGGACTGGTTCAGCAGCCATTAAGAAACTTATGCCAAGTAACTCAAAATCCATATTAACTTTATTTTCAGCACCCAGGCCTGACACCCGGACAGAAGCGTTTTCTGTATAGTATCGCAGAGGCCTACAGTAAAGAGCACATGCGGCAGTTAATATGTCAACACTATATGAATGTATTGCACCGCTGTATCAGGACAGGTGAACCATCGCCTCTTATAACATAAGCATATTTACCTGTATTAGCAAGACCTTTCATTACAATGAAATATGTAATATATAATTTAATATACTTCATATTCAGTGCCAGATGCGAATGTGAATCTAAACGTGAAGCTGCAGATGTCAACATGCACCCCACAAGAGGAGCCCACGACAAATTCTCAAAGTACATCTACGAGCAAGACAAAAGAAAGTGGAAAAAGATCTTCAACCTCAGAGAAAGTCAAGAAAACAACTTTACCTAAAATTGTCAAGCATCAAAGGTAAGAAAATGATGCCACCTGTAAAAATGCTAAAACACTGTTGAAAGAAATAGCTGTGATCCTAATATTCAACTACTACACAGAATATCCTCTGGATTTGCAAAATCAAACAAAATACATTCAAAAAAGAGAAGGACTACCATTTCAAAACATGCTTCGTCACGGGGTAGGTTTGTTACTTTACAGACTACAAATAGTGTGATATACATGATTCTTTACAATTCTGATATTATGAACAAGTCAGGTTCATGTTTTGTGCTAAACATTATTCAAAATGGACTTAAATTTCCAGAATCACATCCATGGGAAGATGACTTTGAATGGGAGGGGGCTGAAATGGACTCTTATATTGCTGGACACATGAGTGGCCTGTCTTTCAATGAATCGGAAGACGATGATGAGGACTTTCTATTCCTTAGCTAACACATCAATCTGTTTTATTTGTCATTTGTGAAAAATACCTAACAAGATCATTCTTAAAACATACCCAACACGATCCAGTTTTAAGTAAAAAGCTGTTCCAGACATTTCAAAATAGTCATTTTAATAATGTGCATTCTGTGTTTTCTTATAAAATAAAAAACAAAATGACACTGCTTATGTGATGTGGGGTTTTATTTTATGAAAGATGACTTAACATGGACCTTGAACAATTAATAGGGCACATAACATATTTAGAAGACTAATTTGCACTAACATTATGCAAATAATGCAGCATTATTGCATCCTCAACAACTATCTGCTGAAACCAAAACGCTGACATTCTGGTGACATATAAACAGTATTATATATTACATTAAAATATAGCGTAACGTTATGATACAGCATTTGTGACGTTCAGGTGAGAGGGAATGACAAGATTAGCATCCTGAAAGAAGGCAGCTGACAGTATCCGCACTCTAAGACTTTTTGTATTCGATTCTCTCGACTTTGACGTCGTCTCCAATGAGCTGATAGACATACGTTACCACTGTAGATGCTTGAATGTCCATCAAAACAAACGATGGTGTGATGTTGCTGGAAAGAGACAATCACAAATCATGTAATTACCTGCATATAACACGATGTGGAGGATATAAAAGTAAATGTTATACCTTTCCAGTGCACTATAGGCCCCTGTGGCAGATCCAGGGTTAATATAAAATCTATTTTCATTCTCAAAAGCCTCAAATTTGTGTGTGTGACCAGAAATGAGGATATCCACATCCAGCTGCCTCTGAAGCAGTGCCAAGCTCGCCATGTCACCCCACGGGATCACCTGGTGTCCGTGGATCAGACCGATTTTGAACTGCCCCACTGTCACCACCTTCTGCTCTGGATAATTCAAGTTCTGTCCATTAAAACAAGCAATGTGAAAGGTTAAAAGAGTGCATGAACAACTACGAAAAACAGAAATAGGAACTAAAAGCCAACCTCATCGAAGTCTCCTCTGACAATGTGCACGTCTCCAGCGAGTGTTTTCAGGTAGTCGTAGCTCTCCTTTGTACAAAGGTTTCCCGTGCAGAGGATGTGCTGAATCTTGCCAGGCACTAGCAACTTCTTGAATTTGGCAGGCAGGGTGTTGCATCGGTGGGGAATGTGAAGGTCACCTAATACAAGGACCAACTAATGGCGAAATAAAACTGGTTAGTGTTCAAACCTTAGTTGTTGGACACTGAGAGTGAAGGACTAGTGAAGTCGTAAGCAAAGAATTGCTGTCTGAATGAAATCTTTAATAACAACATTTGGGAGAAAATGTTTTGCCTATCTATTTGGAAGCATTAATGTGTCAAATTTTCTTCAGACAGCAATCAAGTCAAAGCTGAGCACAAGAGAGCTGATTCTAACACTGTCTGTTCTGTTGAATTTGCTGGACCTAAAACAGGCTGAGATCAAACCGTTCACATACATGCCTAAAAATGTTCAGTAGATTCATATCTTTGGTACTATAGAAAACAGAGATCTTATGGAATGCACTTAAGATTTTTTTTCAATAAAAAAACACAGCTGAACATTTGAAGACAACAAGGCTATGTTTGAAATAGCATACTAGCATCCTACACTGTGACTGCATCAGAAATCACATCCTTCCCTACAATATAGCAGGCAAAAAAACAGTATGTGAAAAGAGTGGTGTGTCCGTAGTATTCATAACACAAAAAGAAAAAAGTACCCAAATGACAATGCCAAAATGGCAAATTCAGAATGTCTGGATTAAATTAATAATTCACACATTCATAATATATAGAACATGCTTTTTTTAAAGCTTGCATTAAGCGTTAAAAAAATTATTCAAAGGAAGCACCTACTCAGAGAACGTGCCATTTCAGACGCAGCCTTATTATTTCTGCAAAATGTAGCAATATGAGATGCAGTATGCACATTTTATGTATGCAGTGTGCGATATTTTGTTATTTGACTGCCTGAAGTTATGACATTTGGACACAAAACTGGACGCAAATTGACTGTTTTTATTTCTAATGCCAAATTTACACTGCAAAGGTGGCACATAAGAGCTTCTGAAATGCTATTTAGGTGTCTTTACACAGACTGTTTAATGCTGCTCAGAGATAACATAAATGTATTACAAATGTATATATTGATACTAGAGGCTGAGCAAGCATAATTTAGTCATGATTTTATGTGGCATTGCACCTTTTTAACTGCATTTTGAGAAGGCACAAAGCAGGCTTTGTAAAGACACCTTAATATCATTGAAGAGTACATTAGTATCCCATTCCAAACATAAGCCAATATTCTTATGAGACCAGTATGTTTGACCAAGTCTCAATGATACTCCATTTACCTTGTGTTTAATATATACCTCACAATGTTTATAAAATATGCATTATGCAAAACGTTCCTGTAGAATGCTTAGAAACAGGACTATATATACTCAACATGGTGTTCAATTCTCAATCATTCTTCAAGCTGATAATTAGATTATTAACTTGATGATCACAGAAATTAGTTTCACTTGATGAAGAACATTGTAAACCCAGAGCAATGCAAACAAAAAGCAAGACTGAAGGTGAGAGGATCCAGCAGCCCAGAGGAAACAGCAGCGCTAATCTAAAATTGAGAAAACTGTGAGCAGGAGAGGTCTGGAGAGGCACTTACTCTGTGACCAGCCTGAATACGATGCAGAGGTCGGGATGGGGAACAGTGGGTGAGGAAGGGTGTGAGGGAGGGGATGTGGATGCATGATCACAACAAAAAACAACATACAAAAGATGAAAGACAGAAAGAAAACTGAAACAAAGTGGATAAATAATATCAACTGGAAACTCAACATAAATTGGATTGAATGTTAGCTGATTGTGGTTGGTGAATGGATGGCACTTGCAGGCGGTTAGTGTGAAGCTTGGGGTAAGAGCTGCCGAGGCTTCCCATAAGAACATAGTATCACTTTCAAAAGCATTTCAATGACAACGATTCGATTTGAAAGCACTATATAATGTAAAACGGATTTGGACCGATATTTATTGCAGCGCAAATACATTTTAAAACGTTCCTCTTCGGGTTTAAACAGCTAACACAAACAAGACACTGTGAAATGAATACAAAGTAATATGTATAAAAAAAATGCTTTGGCTGTACTGCCAATACAAACATTTAATTTTGTAAACATATGCAATATAATTTGTAATATAAAGTATACTAGAATAACCGTTTTATGTTAGCCACTGTAGCCTAGCAAACTGTTACTGGACTAAGCCTTTAGTACTAAGACACTATACCAAGTATCGCAACGCTGAAAAGTATAATTAGTTCATATATCAAAGAATATATTTCGAGTGTCATTGATTTAATCTATTTAAAAGATATTGACTGACTACATCCTGACTCGATAGTGTTGTGAACATGGGCTGAATCACTCAGGCAGCGCTAGCTCGCTGCTGTCATGTGACCCTTCTGTTCTAAAATGCCAGATTTTTGGGAAAGCAGCTTAAATATCTACTCGGACGCATGGTTTTAATGATAAGTTAAAACGGACGAGTATTTTCTGATAAGGAAACCGGTTCTGATAAATGAACACGTACCATTTTTGTCCAGCTGCGTGTTTGAAACGGAGCTCAGGAAGCTGATGTTGACTCGTAAGGCCAGAAACTCAATGTTGCCAGATCACGCTAGAAAAATAAACAAGCTCATTAAAAAAGCTCAAAACTAAAATTCGCTTATAAAAAGAGCACCTGGCAACACACTTCAGCCAGGCAAAAGAACGCCAGCGCCATCTGGCGCTAATCTAAAGAAATTACTTACTTAAGATGTTCGGTTGTTTACTGAATTTATTGTATATAAACGTGTATGTCTGTAATTGAATGTTTTCATTTTTACTTCTGTTTATTGCTTGGTGTATTCCCCATTTCTAAGTCATAAATGTATTTAGAATGTGATGTCATTAAAGTCCTGGTATGGTCAGGTGTCCCAATACTTTTCTCCATATTGTGTAGTTCAACTAATTTCTAGTGCCACAGAATGACTTAATTTAAAAAACAATTTTTTTTTAAATTGAAGAACATACTGTTCCTAAAACTTCTGGAATTACAAAGTGAATCCTGATTTATTAATTGAATATATCAACACTTAAGTTTGAAAACAAGCAGCTTTGCCATAGGCTGAATACTGCAGAAATACTAAAATAGGGGCTTTCGAGTCAAAAGGATGAGAACCACTGTTCTAACCACAGTTGGTATCATCCTTTTTGCTTCCTTACCTGTCAGTGTAGTTCAACTAATTTCTAGTGCCACAGAATGACTTAATTTAAAAAACAATTTTTTTTAAAATTGAAGAACATACTGTTCCTAAAACTTCTGGAATTACAAAGTGAATCCTGATTTATTAATTGAATATATCAACACTTAAGTTTGAAAACAAGCAGCTTTGCCATAGGCTGAATACTGCAGAAATACTAAAATAGGGGCTTTCGAGTCAAAAGGATGAGAACCACTGTTCTAACCACAGTTGGTATCATCCTTTTTGCTTCCTTACCTGTCTCAGCCTTCAAGCTCTTGCCTGTATGTTCCAATGCCTGAGATTTCCTTACCAGCCCCTGTGACTGAGCTTGTGCTCTTGTCTTTATTTATTTATTTAAATATGCTTCAGATGTCCTCTTCTCAGACAGATTCCAAGTCGGTACTGTCTATCTTGACATTCTGTGTGCTCTCCTTGCGTGGCTCACCAGTTCCCGTTGGCTCCAGTTCCAAGCTTGTCTCTAAACCATTGCCCGAGTCAGATTCACAGCACCTGTCTGTTTTGTATGTCCTTCTGTTGTGTCTGAGTCTGACTGTCTTCACAGCCATGGGTGCATTAAGATAACAATGCTGGCTATCTTCAGTGTCTTTGCACCACCCTTACCAAAAAGTAGTATACTTCAAGTTTATTTTAGTAAGTATACTTAAGTAAAGTTCAAGTATATTTTTAAGTATACTTTATGTAGTAAGTATACAAATATCAGTGTACTAGTAGTATACTTGTAAGTGTACTATTTCAATACTCTAGCTGAAATATATTTAGACTTTTTCTAAGTATAAGTCAAGTATACTTAAATGTCATTTTAAGTATATTTTTGAGAAGTACATAAAAAGTAGACTAAAAGTATACTTTCCTATTTTTAGTTTAAAAGAAGTATACTAATAGCACACTTGAATAAACTTCTTTTTCGTAAGGGCAGTTAATAATTTTCTAGAATTCTGAATGAATTTCAGTGAGAATGCTGGTTACTGATAGTCGAAAATACCATGCATGAAAATAGTTCGAAAGTAAGATATATATGTATATTTGAACTTTCTGATCTCATAACATGTCACTGATGAACATTTGAGGACTGCATTTAGTGTACACTTCATGAAATTATATTTTCGATTAGTTTTTGGTACCTCAAAATATTCTAAATACACATTCACTTTGTTTTTCAAACTTTCAGACAATCCATGTCTTCAGTTCCAGGTTTACAAATAAATTTGATGGTGACCTGTAGTGTACAAGATGGAGAGGTGACAGTTAAACTTGTTCCATTTAACAACCAAACACGATTTCTTTCAACTTGGTCAAAACAGTGGTCACATCTACACTGACACTAATTCACACTCTACTTATTTATTTTTGAAATAATTAATTAATAATTCATACTTTAAAATATTCTCTGCTAGATTCTAAGCTAGATTCTCATCCTACGCTGTCAGGTTGTGTCTGTCTTGGTGTTCTGTGTGCTCTTTTCACCTGGCTTTCACTGACTGCTTCTCTCACTGGTTTCAGCTCCTAGCTTGTCTCTAAACCATTGCTTGTGTCACTGTCCCCGTGACTTCACCTGTGCTGTTTTTCCTTCTTCTGTGTCTGAGAGTGTTTTCTTAGCCATGGGTGCATTAAAATATCTCTGGGACGAAGCTGTCTTTCATAATGTTCACACCAACTAATAAGTTCCTGGAATTCTGTATGAATTTTTAGAAGAAAGCTAGTCATAGGTGAACATACCATGTATGAAAATATAGTTAATCATACAGAAAAGAAATATAAAGAAAAAACATACATGTATGTGCTCAAACAATGTTAGTGCCATTGTGTTGTTAGTGCCTTTATCTCACCTTCAGGTACACTGGTGTGGGCTAAATTTACCACCTCTCTCAGAACATGGCCCACAGACTGGATCGTAATTTTAAGGGCCGTTCGTAAGGATATCGTCATTTCAGGGTTTGGGTACTCTTCTGGTAATGTAAGCAAGAGATATGCTTACAGTGAATCACATTCAGTGGAGCAAATCTGCATTCCATACATTTAATTTACAGTCTTTGTCTACTAAGGAATCTGTCAATTAAATATGCAAAAACACTAAGGAAATAATAAAAGACCAACAAGACACTTGCCACCGATTCGTAGTCCACATCCGAAGTCAATCAGCTTGATGTTCAAGGATACTGTATTGACCAGAATGTTTCCAGAATGGATGTCTCCATGGCAAACTCCATGGTCTATACAATCCTTTGCAGCCTGGACAATCTGAACAATTATCATCCGCACAGCACTGTGTTCTAGATGTCCACTGTTATGCTTAATGAAACAATACAGTGTTTCACAGGGCTCTGGATACTCCATAACCAAAATCACATTATCTTGGTCCTCAAACCACTCAAGCAACTCTATAATGTGAGGGGTGTGAGGTTCCTTCATCATATTAATCAGATCCACTTCTGAATTGCCACTGTAGAGATATCCAGCCTAAAAAAAAAGTCTCGTTATTTCAATATAATATATTTAGATATTATCAACATTTTTGTGAATTCATCTTTTAAAGTTCTTTTTGGTGTTTCAAATATTCTAAAAACACATTCATTATGTTTTTCAAACTTACAAGATAATCCTTGTCTTCAGTTTCAGGTTTAGGAGCAAATTTGATGGCGACCTGCATTTTAAAAGATGGAAAGCATAGGTAAAATTGTTGTATACAACAAGCAAACATCAATATTTTCAACTTAATCAAAACAGTGGACACAGATCTTCACTCATCTGTACTCTCTCTCTCTCTCTCACACACACACACACACACACACACACACACACAAAAAGAAAGAAAAAGAAAAGTAAAGAGAGAATTGTGGTACCTTTCGGCGATCCGATTTATGAATTGCTAACTTGACGAAGCCATAGGATCCCTTTCCCAGATCATCAAGCATATGATATTTCAAATGTACTGAAAGATATAATAACATGTTCATTTCATTAAGATTTGTATCGTGTCTGAATAGAAAGAATAAAAAATCCATGTAAAAAATATAAGTAGGTTTTAAAGAGAGTTATATGAGCAATGAAAATCAGTTCATATTAAAGTAATCTGAAATTAGAATCCACATTGCTTTGTACAGTACATACTCTGCACATTGCACATATATGGCTCAGGTAATATAATGAATTTAAGTGCAGCATTAAGACGATCAATATATAGGCTATATTTTTTAAACATGGAGCAGTTTCAAATGTACCTGAGCCAGGTGATGGACCGATTCTACATGAACCTGATGTTGTTTTTATCCCTGATGGACCTGGGACAGGCTCAGGGTCAGACGTTGGTGTCAGACCTGTGAAAGGGGGGGTGCACAATGGGGATGGTTGATACTTGTTGTTAATCAGTTACTTGATTCATTAATATCAAGATGAATCTTATCAAGGCCAATTACGTGTAGATTATATGGTGCATTCTAAAAAAAAATATATATAAAAATGTATACAGTATTAATTTGAACATAGCCTACTTTGATCCATCTGGTCAGAAAGTTGTTTAAATGACTTAAACAGTGTTCAAGACTTCAGCTTAACAGCTTTTTACAGACTTTGCAAGACTTTACAGTCTTTTCTACAGTTTAAAACAAAACTGTAATCTAAAAAGGCTGAAAGTCGAAGGTTGGAGGTCTCGATTGTGACATCATCAGCGACGATAAGATGCGTTCTACTCACTAATGGACCGGGGGGGACTAATGGCCCGGGGGGGGCTTTCGCGTTCAGCAAAAAGAGTCTGTGTACTTTGCTTTCCACTTCAAAAGAAATGAGAAATGAGAAGCGTTTTTAATAGGGAAAAAAGAGTTTATGCTTGCGTATCATTTGTTCGTTCGGCTTTTAAGTCTAAATAAAAAACACACCTCGAATTACGATGCATGCATTCATTCTTTTTTTATTTTATTTAGCCTAATATTGAAAGCAGAAAAACTGGAGAACGCCTTTTTGTTGCTTCTGAACACACACACTAAGGAGGTTTGTTCAATTTTCTTTATTCGTTTAATCATACGAATGATCGAAATGTCATAATAACAAATATGTCGAATGTCATAAAGTACACAGTATTTCCATTCTAACAAGTAACCTAACCTAAAGTAAAAATAAGCTTCATTGGCGGTCTTTTTTGGGGGATTTTTTTTTTCCACTTTTGAGGCATTTGCGCAAATGATAATAGACCTATAGGCCCTATACAAAAAGATTTTGGTTGGGGTGCTCTATGTATAGACATCCAAGATTGCAGTGTATCCAGAAGGACAATAAATATAAATACAGTGCAGTTATAAATATGTGACACTATTGTCATCATATGCCATGAGTGACTGTAAAAAAAGTGTTTCATTAAGTACACATTTCTGAAGTAGTTTTCATTGTCAATTACTTTGTGACACGTGGCCATAAAGAATGTACATTACTAACATTTTACAGAATTCCAGGATCATCTTCTTCTGCTTCAGTTTCTCTCTGACTGACGGACCCAGTTTAGAGCAGCTACAGAACATGAGAGGTTTAGCAGAAAGTAGTGCCACTTACCAGTCCAAAACAGGTATAATTGGGTGAAAAGACGATGTTACATACAGCCAGGTGCAAAAGATATGTGGTAGAAGACATAGAAAAGAGAGAAAAACACATGGCTAATAGCAGGGGCAACCAAATAACAATTCAAACTGAGGATTCTGACACAAAGAGGTCAGAAGAACATAACAGAGGAACAACAAAAACAAGCGGATGTGGCCATACTGTTATTGAATGGATGCTCAAGCAGCACTGTTAGTTCTGGTTGGTTGGAGTGAATTTGGACTGAATTAATTTTAAATGATCCAAGAGAGAGTGGATAAAGAGGGTTGTCTTTATCATTATGATTTCATAGGATCCTCAGTATGAGCTCTTAACAGATGTTCACTATACTACGTATATATAAGTTTGTTTGTTTGCTCTTGTGTTTTGCCGCTAGGTCGCTAGGTGTCAGTGCAACATAAGGAAAAATAATTGGGCGAAAACGGCGAAAACAGGGTGAAAGGACCTTTGAAAGCCAACATAGTAAACACAGTATAATCTCAGTGAGAAAACAAGCATTTGAGTAGTTTGATTTTGACTTAAACCTTTAGTTAAGATATACTCATTTTGACAACTTTTCCATGTATCAACTAAAAACTAATCCTTTATTTATAATTAGCTTATTCTATATTTTATTACATTAGGATATGAGCTAGGAGCTGTAAATTCGCTGAATTAACGTTAATAATACGTCTATTTATATAAGATTTGCTTTGTAAAAATGCATTTTGTCTGTATACTAGGCTACACCATAGTCATGCTTAGTTTTGGCTCTTTTATTTATCCATATGTTATGCCACATACGTTATAGGTTATCCAACGTATAGTAATCCAGACAACAGGCTTAGTTTCTTTCTTATGTTGAACACAAAAGAAGATATTTTTTATAATTTTGAAGAACCAAACAGTTGTTGGTACCCATTGACTTCCATAGGGAAAGAAACACAATGGAAGTCAATGGGGACCACTAACTGTTAGATTGCAGCATTCATCAAAATATCTTCTTTTATGATCAATATAAGAAAGAAACTCATACAGGTTTGGAGTGACATTTGGGTAAGTAAATGATGACAACATTTAAATTTTTGGGTGAACTATTCCTTTTGCTAATACACAAACTCCCTGCTCTAAACCAGTTTGATACCCTTCTCAGTTTGGTGGGCGTGAAATAACTCAGTGGAAACACCTAAATGTCCTTTCCTGATTAGAGGTGAGGTGATGCTCCAGAACATGAAGGCTTTTGGCAAGAGGAATGAAGACCGAGGGTCTCAAAAAGATTATTCACAAGACCCAGAGAAAGTCTGACTTCATCAAAACCCCACACATAAACAAAGGAAGCTCAAAGAAAGCAAACCTCTCATTCTCTAAGGGCATAATTGCTTCCATTGCTTGCCAAGCTCTTAATTCCCTTAAGAGCTGAAAAAAAAGAGAGTTTCATTAAGTCTCTCAACCTCAAAACACTGACTCATCAACCACAGTTTAGGCCTGTGGTGAGGAAACAGAGACCCCATGTCACCCCAGAACAGGTGGTTAAAGACAGAATAGTGTGAACCAAGGTTGGCATAGCAATAACAGAATACAAATTATTTTATTATTTTTTTCTAAAATATGAAAAATCTCTGTAAAAACATTTATGCAATCATTTATTATTCATATTTATAATGTATATACTTTTATATAAGCTTTTATTCTTTTATTTAATTTTTGTTTACCAAAATGAATTAAAAAATAATAAATTAAAAATGAATCATGAAAGTTTTACTAGGGTATTTGACTCATTTTAGTTGTTCACTCTTTGACCTCATAGTGTCACTTTGTGCTCAAGGAAAACAAAAAGATAAGCAGCTAGGACTGTCTCTCTCCTTTATAATGTCTCTTAAATGTCTTGGTAAATACAAAATTACAATATATAAAATTTTTATATTTAAATTTTGTTTAGCTTTATCAGCTCTTTAACTCCAAAAGAGATTCAAGGCCTCTCTCTGGATTCAATGTGTGTGGCTTCATGACATACAAATACTTTTATTTATGTATATTGTTATTTATTTTTGAAGTTCTTAGATTTTGCTCGAACACCATCACTTTGGCATTGACTGACATGTGACCCCCATTTGCCTCATCATACATATTTATGAATTTTCACATAGATTTCTTTTACAGATCACTGTCCTCTTTGCAGAAAAAAAGTTTCCTAAATGTAAAAAATGTGTTCCTTTAATGGGAACTGAAGGATGAAAGTGCTATAAAAGTAAATGGGACTTTTGGGCTATATTTCAATTCTTCAAAATTCACATGATAGCTTTGTGTGACCAACAGACCACATTATTGACTAAAAATGCTCCACTTCAGTGGACTGTTACTGCTATACCCGGATCATTCATTCACGAACGAATCATTTAGACCATACAAACTGGAGTCATTTGGGTTTATAATGACATGATGATGAACAAATGGTAACAGAATGTTCATTTTTGGGTAAACTCCTCGCATTATGTTTCCTAATAGGAACTGAAAATCATCTAGTTAATCACAACTGTGGATTTTAAAGCAATACATTTTAATTTATATGCTGTGTTTAACAAAGCAAAATCAAAATTGATGTATCCCCTGCACTACAGGTAGTCACTGCATTACAGGTCACATTTCAGCATGAATTGGTTTACATAGAGGGATTGATTAGTAATTATTTTTTAATGTGTGCCTTATTGTCAGGCTACAGCCATGCCTCCTCAGTAGGCATATACCCTTTCAGAATGCCATGGTTGGGGGTCTGGGATGCTGGGTGTTTGATTGACATTAGATCTGTTTGGGAATCCACGTCGCTGAAAGGCCATGTCGTTTAGGAATTCCAAATGTCAAGCACCTCTCTGAAGTTTGAGCAGTGGGTGGGGACCAGGAAAGCAGTTTCTCATCGACAATTTATGTCACCACCGACATTTAGTTCAAATCTGTGAGAGAGATTATTTTTTTCTAGCACAGTTTGTGGTGAAAGAATAGGAATGATTCTGACTAATGGTGGTTGTGAACTAATGGAGGTGGAAATGATACTTTTCAACGAAATTAAAACACCAGTGCCATTAGTGTTTAATGAGTGAGTCATTGAGTCGTTCATTCAAACGATTCGTTCAAAGGCAGATTCATCAGATGTTTATGCCTGGGCTAATGAAACTTTGATTCAACCGATTCGTTCAAAACACGGAATCAATCAGCAATGAATCGGCTGGTTGCTGTGAGATGTGCTGTTTCCGCCTAAAATGTAAGTGACCTAATATTATTGTATTTGCTTATTGAACTGTTTATAGAACTATTAAACAGTCGTAATGGTGAAAACGTTGTATGATGTTGCCTAACTAACTGCATTTTAAATATAAAAACTTTCCATTTTGAATTTTTACCTCAGGATGCTGAGTTTCTTAGTTTTGCGCGTTTAGATTTCTTTAGAGAGGCTGTGTGAGCCTCGCCTCAGCAATAGATGCATATTATACAGTCTATGTGCCGGGCCTCAGCCCCGGACGGCCCCGGCCCAATTTAAACCCTGGTTGTGAAGGATTTACAATATGGATTAAACTGTAATATATATTTAAAAATTGTGGTTTCAATTTCTCTGATTTTTTTCACTATCGTCAGAGCTAAGCACCCACAAGTAGCTAGTTTCCTGATTGCTTAAGTGAATGACATAAAATTGTTAGTCAAGCCCAGGACTTTCTGAAACACTGTGTGTGCACTGTGCGAAACAGTGATTTTTTCCTAATATGATCAGAATGTTCCTAGATTTTACACCTCAAATTATCGTTGTGTGTGTAATTGCAGTCAGCGTTCCTTCATAACATTTCTTTGATACACAACAGGGGCGTGTCTAAAAAAAAAAGAAAAAAAAAAGTAATAAATGTAAAAAAAAAACAAAAAACGCTTATATACGTATAGCGTGATCCCGTCCCTCCTCGCTCCCACTTCTCTTCTTGTCTACAATACTGTCATATCCTAATAAAAGTCAAAAACACCAAAAATAAATCTAAAAAAGAAAAAGCATACATTTGAGACTTGGTTTCAGTACAAGATAGGATCTTATAGGCCTAAAGTTAACACAGTATAGCCTACATAAACAAAATGAAACAATAAGTGCTGGTATAGTGTTGGTTGATGTTAGTAGTTATAAGACAAATGACGTTCCATAAGCCTTTGGACTTTTGTACTTGTATGCTTTAATATATAAGGATAAGTTACTTGAGCTATTGAAGCCAAGAGTTTAAATAAAAGTAATTATCCAACTGTTAATGACATCACCTAATCGCTCACTGTATTCGTGTGACTGAGAGGAAACCGAAAAGAAAAACTATTTAAAACTTTTTGACAATAGACTGCAAGCTCTCATTCAGATCTGCCTCCTTCCAATCAACAACCAATAGATAGAATCAAAGCCCTGCCCAATTTTTTAATTTTTTAATTTTTTTGATAATGTGTTTCACTTGAAACCAAAGATCTGTCAAAGACTGAACAAACTGGTCTTGTCCGATTAAAAATGAGCCAAGAACCAGGAGTAATATGATTCCCAAAGCTTTAGTGTTCTTCAAAAAAACTAAAAAAATTTACAATATTGACTAAGCTCATATTAGACAACCTCCCTTTATTTTAATGACAAAAAATAATAAACAGTAGCTACATACTAAGGTAGCATCACCAAACAAACACTGTTCTATTTTAATCAAGCGCAGATCTAGATGTTTTAGTTTGTACTGTCAGTCATTTTCCATTTCTGGCTTGAGGGCATAACAAGCAATTTCGTATCGGTTTCCTTTCATGACACTGACTCTTGTGTAGTGTACTTGACGTGGACGAGTAATACAATCAACAGGAATAACAGTTGTCATGGGAACCTCATTCGAACTCAAGAAAGATAATAGTCAGAGATTTCATGTGTTTTGATATACAGACTATAATAGAGTGATAAAAAAATGACTGATGAATTTTAGTCTGTAAACAAAGTCATATTTATTAAATTCTCATATACTGTGGACATTCTAAAGCCCCATTTAGGACGTGTGGTGAAATGTATATGTGGTATGTGGAAAAATGACATGCATTTTAAGTTGTGCTTTGACACATAAAAACCCTCAAGAATTTTGTACACTTGTGGATGCAGCTTTATTGCTGTTCCGAACCCAGAAATCCAAAGACGACATAAAAAATTGGTTTAATGGTTTCAAAAGCCTCGATTAGCTTGCCTCAAATCTCATTCCAAATTCCCAAACTCAATTCCACAAACATTCTTCTTAACGTCTGCATTCATTTTCTACAAACCTACGAACTGACTCTGTGCGTGCTCATTGATTTAAGATTCATGGTCTGGGTTATCTCCATCCATCTCATGCCAATAAACATCTCTTATTTTCATTTTCTATTTTCCCCTTCACTGAGCTAAACAGGCACTGCAATCTTTCCTTTCCATTTGGAAGATTTACATGAGAGTGAGTTGTGATCAATGCATATAAGATTTTACAATTTGCATTCTTTTATGTGATATACCTGAGAATGTATAGGCCTTTTATTAGATTGCAACACCCACTACAGTTTACACCAATGAGGTTGACTAATATCAAAAACACTTGCAAAACTCGTATTGAATGCTTAGATTGTTTTAAACAATTTTTTGTTAAATATAATTTAGGGATATGGCAGATCCCTCCTCTGCAGGCTTAAAAATATTTCATTCAATTTTCATCAAGAAATTATATATAGTATATATAGTTTTATGCTCTGTAATGCCAGTAAGTCTGGGTCTGTATAAAGTTTGTTTGTTGACAGTGTGATTTCAAGCAAGTATAAATCGTGGCTGCAGTTTTAAACTAAATTACAGCTCTTTTGTTTTACTCATATTGTTTATTGCCATGAATCCAAGCAGCGGTTTGTGACAATTCACTTAACCTGCCCACTCAGTTCTTACTGCAGACCGAAGAAAACAGAACAGAGGTTTGGTATACGCCTATTTGTGGACAGACACTTCTTGATTTGTTCCAAAATTTGACTGCAAACTTTGCACAGATGAATTTGTGTACATCTATACACATATTTGCATTAATCTGCAATGTTAATATCAAAAGGAAACATGATTCTCCTTTGGAAATCCTGACGTTTTACTGGACTGAATGATGCTAATATATACTGAGCAAGTACATGAATGGACATCAAAGGCATTCCCTGCAGTTAAACGACCAGATCATTTCAAAAATAAATTTTGTGCATGATGTTTCTCATATATTAAAAATACTACAGATCCATTAGAATCCTAATGCCTTACCAAAAATGCAGTTTATTTTTAAAGAGAACAGTATAAATTAACACAATATGTTATATGCATAGTCAGTGTAAACTCTGAACAGTGTAAACCAGAACAGAAACAGGCATGTATTACATCAAAACATATACTTGGACAACAAATATGTTCCCAAAAAGGCAAAAAGCGACATAACAATGTAAATAGAACTGGATTTCTCACTGCATAATTACAGCACTCATTACTATTTACTTATAATAATGATGGAATATTAGTGGAACAGGTACTTTTATGACTTTGATGCGGTATTCATAAGGGTGAAGGTTTTCATAAATCATATCCCTTATTCATAATTATTCATTATGCAGATAGAACTATTAGAGATAAATGAACGGGTGACAACAACTGACTTGTTAGCAGATTGGATGAATTAATTTGGCTATGATTGGGCATTTTTTGGAATAAATTGAAAGGATAACTAGTAAGTTTATGTATAAAACACAGAGGTTCTGGTCAGGATAATTAAAGTGATATGCAAATTAAGATTAATCAATTACATTGTTTGGACATCAACTAATTGCAAACACACTACAAAAAATACAACTAATTAGTTTGAGTCTAATCACAATGTCAAGGGTAACTGTCAAAAGTTTTGATTTAATGTGGGTACAAGATACACAATATTGCTACTATATTGTCATGAGAGCTAAATTAAATTTTAGAAGCTGAACGGAACTGTGGAAAAACAACTCCATTTGATCCCAGACTTATGCTGTCTCCTTCTCAGAAACAGCAGAGAGTTTGAATCTTTCCTTCTCTTCTTTTTCCTCTGTTTTACTTTTATCTCTTGCTTCTCCTTCCACATGGCATCCCACCATCAGCTGATACACCATCACACCGAACATGGCACCAATGAATGGGGCAAAGATGGGTACAAAGGACCAGTAAGAGTTTGCTCTGTGGTAGATGGAACACAAACTGATGTTAGAGATGGAATCAATAGTGAAATGGATGGAAAAAATACATATAGTAAAGCAAATGTGACTTACGAGAACACCTCTGAGCCCCATCCAGCAATTGCGGTGAAGATCCGAGGTCTCAAGTCTCTGGCTGGATTTACAGCATAACCTGAGTTAAAACCCATGGACTGACCAATCACTAGAACTACAAAGCCCACAGTAAAGGCCTCCAGTCCTTGTGGAATGGGGTTATTGTAAGGGTCGACAATGGCGAGGATACAAACTATGAGAGCTGCCGTGCCAGTCATCTGTGAAAAATATTGGTTAGTTCACCCAATAATGACTCACCCTCATATTGTTCTAAAACGTTGATATTTTGAAGGCGTTTCAACAGTTTTTGTCCATAACAATGAAAGTCAATGGGGTCCAAAACAACACTTTCATTGTATGGACAAACAACACTGGGACATTCTTAAAAATATCTTCAGTGAATGCTAAATTTTGTTGTCTTACCTGATCAAAGAAGCCATTGAGCAAAGTAAGGTGTTTAGAAGGGTATGTAGCAAAGATTCCAGCCGTTGCATTGTCCCCTACAACAACTAGAGAACCTTGTCCATAGTCCCAAATTGCATCTGCAAAACATCAAGTGAACATAAAGTGGGGAAACGCTCTTTTAGATCTTCAAAAGCTCCCAGTTCACAACCACAGTTCTCATAAACTGAGTTTAATTTTTGGCTTCAACAGACTGACCCAGGATGTGGACTGAGAAAAATGTGGATTATTGACAACCAAAATGAAGTCCTAAAACTTACCAATATACATGCCAAATATTATTCCTGAGCCAAGAAAAGCCCCCAGAGTCTGGGCCAGGAAGTACACGGGAAATTTCCTCCAGGGTTCTCTCCCCAACAAACAAAGGGAAAAGGTCACAGTAGGGTTTATGTGACCTCCTGTAAAACACATGCTTATTTCTTAATATGTTGAATGGTGCATTTGAAACGAGATCTTCACAGAACACAATTAAAATGAAAGTATATACCATAAACATTCAGTTTACACTTTTTGGGCTGGTTCGGTACATGCTGATTAAGTCTAAACCAGGATTAAACTTCAAAAAATTTCAACTTAAACTTTTTCATAACCTTTTTAGCCATGGATTAGCTATGTCTGGAAACGTTGTTTTTCAATCGCCTGCCACTTCCTTCTTGTCCAAGACGTTACTTATAGCCCAAACTCTCATTTATTTGCAGTATTCCTGTTTTAAATGTTAAAGTCAAAACTGCCATTTGATGTTGTCTGATGTGCTTTTTCTTCAAAAGCCTTCAGGTACAGTACATCCATCGAGTGGATCAACTTTAACCATGAGGCAACCCTAAATTCCAGCCAATAATAACTGAAAATAAAATGTTCTAAAAGTAGGAAAGAATGTAGTGTAATTTGACCAGTTTAAACCCATCTGGTGAATGTTTGGGCAAACGTTTTAATATCTGGTTCTGATCTGTATGTGACTCACTGAAGTGAAATGCCACATCTGAAATCTGAAATTTCCTGTGTTCTCCCAAGAAAAGAAAAAAAATGACAGTTTTAAGAAGCTTATGATCAGAGTTACCTGAGACTTGCCCACAAACTAGGATTCCCAATGTAGCAGCGAACCCAAAAGCGAAATTCACCGTCAGAAACATTCCATGAGAGCCTCCGCTTAGAATCAACTGGGCGACAGCACCACATCCAAACATCTAGAAATAGAGAAATTATGAATAAAAACCCAATTAACCAACTGCTTAACTCTGAGACTAGCTCTAGATTAAATAACTGGCATTTTCATCAAATAAATCTCATTGAATGATTGTGGGGTTTAGTTTGACGTATTATGATTGTCAGAGCTAGACATCCTTGGCTTCATGTAGCTGTTTTTTGTTTGAGGACTGCATTTGAAGAATGTGAAACGTTATGGGCACCATGTGGATTTGATAGATAGTGTGTGAATGACTGTGTGTGTGTACTTGCTCTCTCTCCCATTGTGCGATGCCCTCTAGCCTGTCTGTGTTTGCTAGCCGTTATTGAGCCACACGATCAGCTTCTGGATGGGGGGTTCGCAGACCGCACAGTACCATCAGAAAACAACGGATGGGCATTGGTGAAGCTCTATTTTTCTCCAGATATTGCTGCTCTGGAGTCTTAGTTTCCATTGAAAGCAGATGATGAGATATGGTTTAACCTGTGATCCCCCTGTGGTGTGTCAAATTTATTCCGGATATGGGGTGTCTTGAATTCTGGATTATAGACCCTGTTGTGCCCACCCTAGTGAAAAAAAGTATACTTTATTGTATTTGTAATATATTACCTGTTTTAATAGTACATTGCAAATATACTAACAAAACAAGTAGTACAGGTTTAATACAGGAGATTTACAGTCTGATGTAGTAAAAACCTTACCTCTTTTACTTTGAGGTTAGTTTCCACACACAAGTACATCTGATGTGTGAGCGTGGCTGCAAGTATACTTAGCATATTTTTTTTTCACTAGGGCAGTGCCTGTTGTTTGTGCTTACCTGCTAATTGCGTTGTATAAGCTACTTTAGACTACAAATTGTCAAAAGTACACCAATACAAGATGTGTTATGACACGGAATATTTCATTAATTCAAAGACATCTTCTAGTAATGTTTGTAGTGTTCTGTTGAAGTGAAAATTAGTCTTGGTAGCAAGATCTTTTCTCTTGAGGTTTAGCAGAGGAGCAACAAATTAACAGCTATAATCGGAGGCGTCTGATACTAACAAAACAATATTTTCTATCACTAGTTATTATTTGTGTTCATCCTTGTTGTGACCATCCTGGTTGACCAATTAATATTACATTAGAATTCTTATTGTTTAGAGGCTGTTTGCTTGTGTTTATACAGTTTCAGTGATAAAGTATGTTAGTTACATGAACACAGTTCCAGTGTCTTCATTTCACTGAAAAATATACCCAAAATATGAAATGGCCCACTCTACAGTGTCAGAAACTTGAGTAAAGCAGCTACTCAGCAGAAGTCAACTCGATTTCAAGTCCAATTATGTCATCTAACAGTGTGTTCAGCAAAGGAGACATTTTGCTTCAAATTAAGTTACAAACGTAACTTATTTTAGCTTTGAACATTCATTTAATTCCATGTTTTAATAGCTATTATTAGCAACAGCTGAGAAAAACATGTTCTTATTAAAAGTGGGAAACATTATAAAATAATAAAGTATAGATGCAAAGTGTAAGTATAAAGTAAAATATATACTTTTCATAAAATACCTCAATAAGCAAATCATTTGCAAAATAAGGGGAAACAACATCCCTTAGGTGTAGCTGAATGGAAATGTAGCCTTTTCAGCAGATGAAAGCATCTAGGTTATGTTTGATATCTTGTATGCATGCATCCATTCCACATTTTCATCAAAGATTGACAGCAAATCAATCTTTGCATCATTAGTTATTTTTCATCCATATATCAAGCTAAGTGCAATCAATGTACTACTATTATTTTTTAACAAACTAATGAACTAAACTGACATTTCTGATTTTTTAAACATGGAATAGCCTACTGTATATACTTAAGTTACAGAAAATTTAAAAAGAAAATTTTAGAAAATTTCTCTATAAACAGAAATGTGCTGCAAATTCCGGATGGTAACACCTTGTAATCCCTACTCTGAATTGTTCAGAAACATTCCCTTAGTTCAAAATGAATAAACTAAACTAAATCTGACTGCATGGTATTTTCATCATAGCTGAAATCGGTTTGTCTCATCACTAACTCATCGATGACAAAAACAACAGAACTGTCTCACCACTAGAATGAGAGTGCCCAGGCATTCTGCCAGTGCCTGTCGTATCAGCACATTCCGAACCTGAAAGATCCGAGCCATCTTTTCCAGGATCACCTTCTGTCTTCCCATAACGTCTTAGGATAGTTTAAAAATGATGATTAAAGGGTGTTTTAATTGTGATGATGATGATGAAGGGCAGACTGCCGCTACTGCATAAGTGTTCCTGTACTACTTGTCCTGCTGAGTTCGGGCCCTATATGTGCTTCTGAATGTCCCGCCCTCAGTCAATAAAAAACCAAAACAGCATTCCTACAACTTTTTCCCTCCCTCCATCCCTGTCTCTTCCATCGCACTTGCACACACATTTTTTTTCATGTCTGACTTCTTTGTTATGAATGTGCGTCTGAGGACTGGGATAGAAGGGATTCTTCCGCTTCAAATATATATAAATCTGTTTCTGAATGGCCCTCTAGGGTTTGGTGCACAAGAATCTGTATTGTTTCCGCTAGTACTATTTCCTCACCGTGTGGATTCCTGCTGAGTTCGGGCCCTATATGTGCTTCTGAATGTCCCGCCCTCAGTCAATAAAAAACCAAAAACAGCATTCCTACAACTTTTTCCCTCCCTCCATCCCTGTCTCTTCCCATCGCACTTGCACACACATTTTTTTTCATGTCTGACTTCTTTGTTATGAATGTGCGTCTGAGGACTGGGATAGAAGGGATTCTTCCGCTTCAAATATATATAAATCTGTTTCTGAATGGCCCTCTAGGGTTTGGTGCACAAGAATCTGTATTGTTTCCGCTAGTACTATTTCCTCACCGTGTGGATTGTAGCCTCATAGGCAGTGACTGGAACATAGAGTCCATGATGAGAGCGGTTATGCTTACCTTACATTTTTCTTTAAATGAATATTTTAGGTTTGTGGAAATGTATGGATATTTAACCAGCAGTGAAGCTTGGCAAGTGTCTGAAACACAGGGCAGATGTTTTTTATTCTGGAAAGTATTTGCGCCACATGATGGTCACAAGCTTGGAGTGTCTGGAATTCTATTTTCGTAATAACGATAAATAATTCATTTTTTGTCCAAGAAACACAATGACTTGTGGCAACAATCTCCAGCATTATGACATTGTGGATGTTTACCAAAACACAAGCTCTTGCTATCTGTCCCTATGGTATTTAACCCACTATTACATGTGCTTAATTAATGTTACTTAATCTGAGCTATATCTTTCGAATAATATGGTGAATAGAGTGGCTGATAACAAGTCCCAGCGCTCAAGCCTCTTCCTGTGGTAGGAAGGCTAATATGTATCATGAGAATTCTATTTTCGTAATAACGTTAAATAATTCATTTTTTGTCCAAGAAACACAATGACTTGTGGCAACAATCTCCAGCGTTATGACATTGTGGATGTTTGCCAAAACACAAGCTCTTGCTATCTGTCCCTATGGTATTTAACCCACTATTACATGTGCTTAATTAATGTTACTTAATCTGAGCTATATCTTTCGAATAATATGGTGAATAGAGTGGCTGATAACAAGTCCCAGCGCTCAAGCCTCTTCCTGTGGTAGGAAGGCTAATATGTATCATGACAGATAATACTAAAAATACATTCTTACTGATCTATGCAAAGTGTCAAGGTTTGGCTACTACTATAACACCATTCAATGGGCAAAATGTGCCTTTGAAAAATAGCTGGGTTTTCTATACTTTTTTTTTTATATGCAACTTAGAAAACGCAAACATTTCTTTATAGCATAGTAGATGTTTTACCTGTTCCCAGTGGTGTCAAAGCAACCACAAAGTCATGGACATGGAGAGGATATGAAGAACTTGCTGTTGCTGAGTTTCACCTTCATCTGACTTTGTCAGATTGTCAGCCTAGTTTTAGTTTTACTGTATTTTTGATTAAATAGCCTAAATGCAGCCTTGAGGAGAAACTTTCAAAACATAAAAAAATCGTACCGACTCCAAACTATTGAACAGTAGTTTATATTCACGCCACATATGTGTGTCTAGTTAGTACAGTCACGTGAAGCTAAGCAGTCAGGTGACTCATGACACCAACCGATACTACTACAACGCTTGTCAGAGCTGTTTTTAGTCCTCTTTTAATTAATAAGCTGTGACCCAAATCCAATACATGGATAACAAGCAGCTTCAACACTTTCACCTGTTATAAGTTATTCTAGTAACTATATTTTATTTTCATATCAATACTCACCATGTTCCTTTGATGAAGCTAGCTCTTCTTGGTAACCATTGGAACAGTTCACTCATCCATATATGCCCCATCTCCATTCGGAATTTAGGGGATATGTTTTATTGCAGTCTTTCGACATAATGAAATTAATTGTGTTCATCTTGTGCTCTGTGTTTGTCGGTAGGCTATGCTTGAATGTTTACTGCTTCCGCTCAATAATGGCCTCCACTGGTCCTTCCCTCGATTATTGAATTTAGGCCTAGTTGTTTTCAAATATTTTGGGTGCTTTTTTGTTAATATTAGGTTTAGTTTTGTTGCTAATGTGTTTTTTTTTGTACAGTATGAGTCATATTTGCGCAGATACAATTCTTGGTTGCCTTATTTTTAGCTTATTATTATTTTTAATTGAACTTCCGTCCACATGTTATTAAAAAATAAGAACCCTGTGAAAATCTTTACGGTGAAACAAGACCCGATCACCCTGCTGGTGTTTATTTTACAGTAATGACTGCTGGCTGTACATTATCACTCACATATGTGGCCCTGGACCACAAAACCAGTCATAAGTAGCACGGGTATATTTGTAGCAATAGCCAACAATACATTGAATGGGTCAAAATTATAGATTTTTCTTTTATGCCAAAAAGTATTAAGTAAAGATCATGTTCCATGAAGATATTTTGTAAATTTCCTACC
>NW_015628519.1:38352-39108 GCF_001515625.1 Sinocyclocheilus rhinocerous
CAAAAATCATTAGGATATTAAGTAAAGATCATGTTCCATGCAGATATTTTGTAAATTTCTTACCGTAACCATATCAAAACTTAATTTTTTTGATTAGTAATATGCATTGCTAAGAACTTCATTTGGACAACTTTAAAGGCGATTTTCTCAATATTTTTTATTTTTTTATCACCCTCAGATTCCAGATGTTCAAATAATTGTATCTCGGCCAAATATGGTCCTATCCTAACAATATTGTCCTATCCTTTATTCAGCTTTCAGATGATGCATAAATCTTAATTTCGAAAAATTGCCCCCCATGACTGGTCTTGTGGTCCAGATTTACATATACATACACAAAGACATATACATATATATATATACACACTGTATATTGCATAAAGAATGGAAGTATCCACTGTGACCTTAATGACATTTAATGACAATTAAGCACATTTACTTCATAATTATCATACGACAAAGTAATAAATAAATTAAATAATAAAAGTAACACTCCATTAAACTAAAAATATATTTTAAGGTGGAGTATAACCTGAACATGTTCTTGTTGTTTCATGGAGTCACCCAATACTGATTCGTGTGCAGTTCCTTTGTGCACACCCTGGTTTTCCTAAAGACCTTTTGCTCAATAGGTCTGATCTAAAAGCTATAGTGTGAAAATCTACGCCCTGATACACCCTAATCTTTAACAATTTCAGGGTCATCCCGAAATGTCCTCAGGAGCGCTGAACAGCACACACACACACACACACACAC
>NW_015628519.1:42243-51417 GCF_001515625.1 Sinocyclocheilus rhinocerous
ATATATATATATATATATATATATATATATATATATATTGCATTAGAGAACTGAAGTGTGGCAAATTAGCTCTGAGATCTGTTAGTAGTTCAAAGATTACAGCGATTATACCTCATCTCCCCCCCTCGGGCTGCTCCTGGGACGTGCTCGGGAATTAATTCAGCCTATGAAACCATCCATATGAGGCCTTTGATAAGTACTGCACTAGGCTCTGAAAGAACAACCTGACTGACTGAATGTCAATACAATTTTGACAGAGCTTTTTTAACTATAGAGGATTAGAGGCAATATGAAGTGGTATTTGAAGTAACATTTAAACGGCAGGCTATTTGGAAAGTATATGGGAATGTAATGTGAAGTGTCTTAGAAAAGAACTGGGATAAGTCACAACCTGTGGTGGGATACATTGAGAATGTTTGTTCACAACTACATGACATTTAATATGTTTTCTTATTTCTTTTTTTTTTTTTTAGCAAAAACCTTTCTGTTAGTATTTAATATAATGTAATGGCTCTCTGAATTGTATATTATGTGTGTAATATGATGCATTTAGTCGTAATAAATGAGTTGGTTTTATATTTCATATTTAATGTTAGGGTTATTATTAATAAGAGCGTTTGCTTCAGTGATGGCCTGTTGCTTTACATATATATATATAAAAAAGCGTATTGTGTCTCGGGAAATTGCAATGTTTTGCACATTATGAAACCCTTTTATCCCAAATTGCTGCTATAAAGGCCTTCTTTAAGGAGACTATGTGTATGAGATATTAAGACTAGTCATTTGATTTGGAGTACGATTTAAGCATTTTGTTTTAACAGTATTTAAAATACTGAATATATGCTTGGGATATACAGTAAGTCCCCAAGTGTCCATTGTCAATCGCTTCAGATTGTCAATATATTTGACACTTTCTTTGCTTATCTTTATTTTGGACTATTTTTACAACATAATGATCTTCTCATTATTGTATAAAACTAATGGTGGGTTCATTTAAATACAGTACCTGCCCAAATCCGGTCCTTAAAGTTCTTTGTGTCAACTATGTTCTCCTACGATCTAATAGCTGTCTGACATTAGAGACCTAGTCGTTCCTCTTCAGATTAGACACCTTGAGTAAAAGGATGTGCTTGAAATATCAGTGCGCTTTTAGTGAGCTTTAACTGAATACAAAACCTCAATGTTCCACTCAAGAAGTACAATCATCTCTTAATGCATTCACTCTTAAGTTAACTTTATAGTTTGTAGCCTCTCCTATACTGAATATGGCTTCTGTGAACTCCCTCCTGTTGACTTGCATCCAAGTGTATTGATTGTGTTAACAAGCATGAAAATAAAGAACACATTGCAACCCTGTTCCTGGAGGCCCCCCAAGAGAACATTTTTGGATCTTTCTGCTATGACGCGCACATTTCAAGAGCCACTACTAATGAGCTGATGAGCTGAATCAGTTGTGTTTAATCAAAGAGACATGCAAAATTTTGGGGGGCCTCCAGGAACAGGGTTGGGACTCACTGACTTACAGAAGGAGTTCACCCAAAAATCATTTACTCGCCCTTATTCACTAACTCTTTAATGTGTAAATATGTTATGGCACAAAACGCAAGGTAAAAGTTCCATATGAAGTAACATTTAAACGGCAGGCTATTTGGAAAGTATATGGGAATGTAATGTGAAGTGTCTTAGAAAAGAACTGGGATAAGTCACAACCTGTGGTGGGATACATTGAGAATGTTTGTTCACAACTACATGACTCTGTCTATATATCTGTAATTTCTTCCCTCTGTTATTGCATAGACAGTTATGAAGAATAAAGCAAACAGTGCTTAAACAGTCAACCATGGTACATTGTATAGGCCTCTTTTGCTGTCTTAGGCACATGTTTTGATTAAATATTAAATATGAAAGGCATACACTTTCAATTAATAGATGTGTGGATAGCATAGGACTGTTGCATTTTCTATCTCCTTCTGCTTTGATGGCAGTGAATCTGTTAATTAAGCTTTTCCTTTGTAGAAAATCGTATTATGACCTATCCTTGCAGTCAGATTCATCACTGCTGGCTTTGAATACATTGAAACCCTTTCCATTATGTATTCCGAGGATGATGTTAGAACTCAAAAGTGTTTTAAACCTTCCAAAACATAAAAAACCTACTAACAGTGGTTTTGGCCTAAAGGTTTTTTTTTCTGCACTTAAGTTTTTAACACAAAGGAAGTGTTTTTTAATAAGCAGCACTTGCCAGCACATTCTAAAGGACTCAGCGTTAGGAACTGACTGTGAGAAATTTACAGAAATATTTTTTATTTAGAGCTCTCCATGACAACAAATGTTCCGTAGACTGCATAGGTTGAGATATAACACCGTCATTTTTACTAATTAAAAGTGAGCTACAGGGTCATACATGACCACCACCCTCCTGACGTGACAGTAGTTTCTTTGTCAAAATATAATAAATTTAAAGATCTTAATGTTTGCAATCATGTTTTGTTTAACTTCTCTATTTCATTTGCATGTTTTTTTCTAGTCTTTGTCTGGATGGTAGAAAAAGTAAAACATTTAATTTAATGCTAAACCCAAATTTTTCTTATTAAAAGAAAAGAAACAACAACAACAATATATTTATTTAATTAATTAATTAATAATGATACATTATTATATATTTAATTTATTATAATATATTATTTTATTCTATTCTAACACCAATTAAAACATGGATATTTAAACCAAATTTATAGTAATGATGAATGAATGATATAGTAATGATGATGATGATGATGATGATAATAATAAAACATATTTGTTCAACTAATTTATAATTAGATTGTATTATTCTGTTGTAACCCTGATTGAAAATGTAGATATTTAAAATGTGCATTAATTTAAAATCCACTTTTTTTTGTTGCAATGCAATATACTATTACTACTACTAATACATTAATCATATAAATATAAATATATTTATTACTATTATTATTATGATTATGATTATTTTAACAACAACAAAACAACAACAACAATACAAATTGTGGTTATTAATAAGTATTATGATTATTAGTAATTATTGTTATTTCATGTTATTTTATAATTTATATCATTTTATTTTAATCAGTAAATTTGGGTTTTAGCTTTAAATTAATGCACAGCATTTTAGATATCTGTTTTCTGTTGGTGTTACATCCGCTCAGCAGTAGGTTGTAACAAAAGTATTTGTGTTTGACAGTAATTTACAGAATGAATTGAGTAGAATTTTAAGCAAGCTGAATTTGAAGTCAATAAATATAAGAATATTATATCAAAGTTTGAGACACATACTTCCGTAAAACACTGAAATACCTGACGAAAATGTGTAACAACACTCCCTGGTCTCCCCTACTGTAAGCGCTCAGCGCACACGCCGCTTTTACCGGTAGGCGGCAGCAGTGCATCGTTAAATTCAGTTTTCCCGGAAGCGTATGCTGAGCTGATGAGACGTGAAAGGAAACCTGCCGAGAACAGCAAGGCAGACACGAGATGACCATCTGGCGACGGGTTTGTCCTCGGGCAGCAAGTAGCCTCAAGTCCAGGTCGACTCTTACCTGAGTCACGAATGAAATCAGCCAGGCATGAAAGAGCAGGGCTTGTGCTGTCTGCATTGATTGCTGCAACAGATTTGGAGATTGCTTGCTGCACACCAAAATGAGTCTCAAAAGGGCTTTGAGCTATGCTGGAATTTAACTAAAGTAATCAAAAGGGCTTAATTGTAAATGCTCCACATACACATTAAAGTGAATCCTCATCCACTTTTTTTGCCATTGGTTTCACCATTGAAATGGCCTCAGGTATTGTTTCCATGGACACCAGAATGACGTTTCCACAATATCTAGCTCCAAACGCAACTTTTACTTTTCATTGCAAGGGAAAACTAAATTATTGTACCGTTTTAAATGATGTGATAGTGATGGGAAGTCCAACTTTTCAAAGAACCGGTTCAAAGGATCGGCGGTTCTGTTGCTTCATCACGATTGCTTCATAACGCATCTTGGGGTGGAATATTAAAATGTAGACACACGCTGATTTTATTTCTGATTAAGTGTGTTTACTGTCCCTGTTCAGTTTTCCCCGCCATGATTTATCAGAAAAAGGTATTGATTCGAAAACTACGCGAAATGATTCAAACGGTGTTTAAATTGTGTTTAAAATTATTCTGGTTCTGTTTACTATTTTATTTTATTTTGTTTACTGTGTGGAGACGTGCTGAAATCACGTTTGGTCTCGTACTGTATCGCGTCCCTTGTCAGTGTCCTGCACTTGCTTGGCCAGTTGTTGTGATTAACAGGAAAGTGTGTTCAGCTGAATTCGATTTTGTTAGACGGGTATAAAAAAGCTTAGTTTACCGCGGCTGCGTTCGTGTGAAGGCCTCCTCATGTGAAGACCGAAAAGTGTAAAGACCATGAACTCTACCGTGCCGGTCAGGGACCACTGGCAAAGTATATGAGTATTGCTTTTGATTTTTCCCCTTTCCTACTAGTTTCACTTCAGTTTTTATAACCATTTCTTACTATGTGTCAGTAAGTTTTTTTAGTTTTTTTTTTAGCATGCGTGTTTGGCTCAGTGTTATTTTTTTTTTAGGATTACTGATGAACAATGTAGTTTGATTTGTATTATCTATTTTAGTTTTAGTTACAGTTGTAGTAATGTTGTCATTTTATTAGTAGTTTATGTCTGTATAGTTTTTTTTAAATTAAGTTTGTTTTATTTAATTTGAGTTATTTCAGTACTTCAACATACTAAATGGAAATTAAATAATATATATTGAATTTATTTATATATATATAGGCTATATGTATATGTGTGTGGCTGTACATACACATGTAGTTGTTTTTTGGTGTTTGGCTTAGTGTTATGTTAGAATCATTATTATACTCATACCTTTTGTTCTTTTAATATTTTTGAATTGTTTTTAGCTTTATTTTTTTGTTTTCATTTAAATGATTACTTAAAGTTGACTGGTTATACCAATTGATTAAAATTCCTCAAAATATACTTGTTAAAGTAGGCCTGTGTCACTGTGTGTACTGAACATTTCGTCTGTTCCACGAGTTTATGATTTATTGAATTCTCTAGAATTGATCAGCTGTGGAGTAAATGAAAATTGAGACTTGGCCCTATCCCAGCAAACAATTTTTGGTTCCCAAGAACGTTCTCTGTTGGTTAGCCAGGAAAGTTTTCTTAATGTAAATAGAACGTTCCCTTTAGGTTAGGGGAACGTTCTGGGAACGTTCCCCTAACCTAAAGGGAACGTTCTATTTACGTTCCCAGAACGTTCTCCTAACCTCTTTACTCCGATACCGCTGCTGTGCGTCAGTACTAATCATCCAGCAACCCCGCGTCCGGTAGAGTAAGTGGCATGGAAGACGGAAGGATATGTACCTCAATAATCAGTACTAAACCATGTCTTGTTTTAAACTATTGTTTAATCATTAAAGATAATCCGAGCACATTTAACCATCACCATTTTTGACTGCTTTTATTTTCCTCATTTGTAAGTCGCTTTGGATAAAAGCGTCTGCTAAATGACTAAATAAATAAGGAGCTTTAAATGAGATTGAATTGTCCGTTCTTTATTATAACTACCATGTGCCATATAATAACCATGTGCCTTCTTAAGCACCAAATAACAATGACTTCAACAAAATATTGGGTTTTAAAAATTGTTTTTCCAGACATTAAAAATGAATAATTCATTGAATTCATTTCTTAACACTGAATTAACGATGATGTGCTTCTCTCTTTTGGTCAGTAAAAAAACAAACAAAAAAAAAACTCTCGGTTAACATGTTCTCTTCAATTAGACGTGTCAAATGAAATCTCCCTGAAATCACAATATTTACACTCGTATATATTAAGTATTTATTCAATAAAGAGATCAATAAACGAATGCTAGTCAGTCAGTAAAACGAAATGACCGTTAATTTTTAAATTATGCGTGTGCGTGGCTTTGTGGAAGACGCGTGCTGGACAAGCGCGTGCAGATCAGAGGCGCGCAGTAAAGAAAGATACAAACAAACCCAGTGTCTATTATATGCTTTTCAGACTACGCTTAACCTTGGCTTAATTTCAGCAATAAAGTTGGAATTATATTATAATGCGATTGGACTACTTTGATGTCTACACTTTATTAAAAGCTTATTTCAGACATGAAATTCTGCAAAAATAGTTTTGTTTATGATTTTAAAAAATACACATTTCAGCATTTGAATAATCAGAAACATCTGCAAAGTTTTAATTAGTTTACATTATGACAACTAAAAATAACCTGCAGGGAACGTTCTGGGAACATTCTCTCTAGGTTATAAAAATAAAACCTAAAAATAACCTGCAGGTTATAAAAATAAAATCTAAAAATAACCTTCTGGGAACGTTCCCTTTAGGTTATAAAAAATTAATCTAAAAATAACCTACAGGGAAGGTTCCCTTTAGGCTATAAAAATAAAACACAAAAATAACCTGCAGGGAACGTTCTGGGAACGTTCTTATTTGGTTCCCAAAAAAATAACCTAATGGGAACGTTAGGGGAACGTTCTGCAACAAACCATACTTTTTTTTTGACGTTGAATTACTTTTTATTTGCCTTGAAACTTATGCATTAAAATTAAGTTGCACATTGTATATCACATTGTGAGTGTTTTCTAAATATTTGAATTATTTTTACCTTGTTTGACGCAGGGTAGCCTACTTATATGTATATATATATGTATATATACAGTGGGTACGGAAAGTATTCAGACCCCCTTAAATTTTTCACTCTGTTATATTGCAGCCATTTGCTAAAATCATTTAAGTTAATTTTTTTTCCTCATTAATGTACACACAGCACCCCATATTGACAGAAAAACACAGAATTGTTGACATTTTTGCAGATTTATTAAAAAAGAAAAACTGAAATATCACATGGTCCTAAGTATTCAGACCCTTTGCTCAGTATTTAGCAGAAGCACCCTTTTGATCTAATACAGCCATGAATCTTTTTGGGAAAGATGCAACAAGTCTTTCACACCTGGATTTGGGGATCCTCCGCCATTCCTCCTTGCAGATCCTCTCCAGTTCTGCCAGGTTGGATGGTAAACGTTGGTGGACAGCCACTTTTAGGTCTCTCCAGAGATGCTCAATTGAGTTTAAGTCAGGGCTCTGGCTGGGCCATTCAAGAACAGTCACAGAGTTGTTGTGAAGCCACTCCTTCGTTATTTTAGCTGCATTAATGAGGAAAAAAAATTAACTTAAATGATTTTAGCAAATGGCTGCAATATAACAGAGTGAAAAATTTAAGGGGGTCTGAATACTTTCCGTACCCACTGTATGTGTATATATGTATGTCAGTGAATGGTAAGAATGTCTCAGCTGGAGCTTATTAGCATCTACATATAATGTAAAATACAATTGCACTATAGAGTTAATCATTAAGGATGCTTGGGGTCTATAGCATCCCTGCTTAGTATGTGTGTGCTTGTGCATGAGTGTGTCTGGTGTTCTGTAACGCTGGAGTAGATGAGCAAGCCTGTATGTGTATCTGGATCCATGTTGACACATCTTCCTCATATTATCGATCATTGCTGTAAAGTCACAGAGAGGTTTTTTTTTTTTTCCTGCGTCCACTCTGCTTGATAAGATGCAGCCAGATTACAACCCACTTAATTAACCTGATGGTGAAATGCCAATTATAGACCAGTATGAATTCAATGCAATGCAAAGCTCTTGCTAGTTACGAAGCCTGGGTGGAACCTCAGTTGGATATTTAAATAGTAATTTTTAGGCCAGAATATTTGCTTGAACTTGAATATTCAGGCTTTCTGGGATGGCAATCAAATGGTTCAGGTCATGCATAGAATGGAGAGGTTATGTGAGTATAGGAGAGCATAAGTCTAAGTGGACGTCTATGACATGCGGAGTCCCACAAGGCTCAGTTCTTGTACCGCTCCTGTTTAGCCTGTATATGCTCCCACTAAGTCAAATAATGAGAACCAAATTGCCTATCACAGCTATGCAGATAACTCCCAGATTTACCTAGCCTTATTTCCAAATGACTACAGCCCCATTGACTCCCTCTGCCAATGCATTGATGAAATTAACAGTTGGATGTGCGAGAGCTTTCTTCAGTTAAACATGGAAAAAACTGAAGTCATTGCATTTGGAAACAAAGATGAAGTTCTCAAGGTGAATGCATACCTTGACTCTAGGGGTCTAACAACTAAAAATAAAGTCAGGAATCTTGGTGTGATTCTCGAGACAGACCTTAGTTTCAGTAGTCATGTCAAAGCAGTAACTAAATCAGCATACTATCATCTCAAAAACATTGCAAGAATTAGATGTTTTGTTTCCAGTCAAGACTTGGAGAAACTTATTCATGCCTTTATCACCAGCAGAGTGGACTATTGTAATGGTCTCCTCACCGGCCTTCCCAAGAAGACCATTAGACAGCTGCAGCTCATCCAGAACGCTGCTGCCAGAATTCTGACTAGAACCAGAAAATCTGAGCATATTACACCAGTCCTCAGCTCCTTACACTGGCTTCCAGTTATATTTAGGATTGATTTTAAAGTACTTTTACTCGTTTATAAATCACTCAATGGCCTAGGACCTAAATACATAGCAGATATGCTCACTGAATATAAACCTAACAGACCACTCAGATCATTAGGATCAAGTCAGTTAGAAATACCAAGGGTTCACACAAAACAAGGGGAGTCTGCTTTTAGTTATTATGCCGCCCGCAGTTGGAATCAGCTTCCAGAAGAGATCAGATGTGCTAAAACATTAGTCACATTTAAATGCAGACTCAAAACTCATCTGTTTAGCTGTGCATTTACTGAATGAGCACTGTGCAATGTCCGAACTGATTGCACTATATTCTATGTATAATCGTTTTCTTAAATTCATTTTAAACTTCTTAAATCAATTGTTTTAATCATTTTCAATGTTTTTAAATTCCTTGTTTTATTGTTGTGATTATTTTTTTTCTTTTCTTTTATGTAAAGCACTTTGAATTACCATTGTGTATGAAATGTGCTATACAAATAAACTTGCCTTGCCTTGCCTTGCCTATCTCTATCTATCTTTCTATCAAACTGGATTTTGACCTTTGACCTGTACATCAAATACTTACATCTATCTATCTATCTATCTATCTATCTATCT
>NW_015628519.1:61487-77103 GCF_001515625.1 Sinocyclocheilus rhinocerous
CTATGACAATCTGGCGCTTCTGAATCAGCTACTGTTTTGTTATTAGTTTAAGTATTTGCTATTGCTATTTGTTATTTTGCTATATGTGCGGCTTCCGGCTTCGCTACCGTTCGGACGTTCTTGCTTACTGCTCTGCGCTTTGCTCCCTATTTCTGTACTTTTCTTTGATTTTTCTAAGATTTTTACTTCAGCAGATCAGCACAGTGCTCAAACAACATATTTTTGGCACAAACACTAAAACAAAAAACTCTCTGGGACTGGAATAATACCACGAAAAAGAAGACTTTTGCCTCCCACTGCCAGCAGCTTACATTCCGGAGAAGGGAAAACACAGCTGCCCACATTCAAACAGAAGAGAAAGAAAATGCCTCCTGTTGAATCTACTTGCTGCATGAACTACTGCAAACTTCTACAAAGGATTGCGGTTCTTGAAACAAAGTTACTTGCTGGACTTCCAAAACAGGCAGAACACTCAGCAGACCGTCGTCACGGACCCCCTCAGCATACAGCCGGTGAGTCCCATGAACCTAGTCAATCTCAACAGTTTATACCAAGTGTAGAGGAACAAGCCGAAACTGATTGTCACACTAATCGATGGCACAAACAGGGAGCGAGACCCAAAGGCACTCGAGACATCAGATTGTCACGAGTTTCTCGTATTGCTGCCGTAGCATCCTCTACCCCAGATATGGCTATGACAAGGCTTGTGAATACTGGTATTCTACCACCCCCTATACATCTTGAGAACAGATTTGAAGCATTAATGAATGCGGGTGAGGAATCCCCAAATGTGATTAAACATGGATCGGATCAGCCAGCAGCTAACATCGCTACTAACAGACGCTCAAGGTCGAGCAGACAGCGGCTTTCAGCTCAGAGCGCAGCCGAGCCCAGGACTCTGATAGTGGGCGACTCCATTATCAGAAACATCAGTAGCAGAAATTCAGCAACTTTCTGCTTTCCTCAAGCAACAGTTTCTGATTTGAACAAGGAACTTCGGAAAATTCTAATGAAGCACAAGACTGCAAATCGAATCATCATCCATGTGGGGAAGAATGATATTCGGAAAGAGCAGTCAGAACTCCTTAAGAAGGACTTCATTGAACTCTTTGAAACACTTCGAAGACTTAAAGTTCAGTCGTTCATCAGTGGGCCACTCCCAGCAAGAGGAACTAATATGTTTTCACGTTTGCTTGGGCTGAACACATGGCTACAAAGAATCTGCAGCTTAAAAGGAGTCAATTTCATCGATAACTTCAATCTTTTCTGGGGCCATAGACAACTGTTTAAACTGGATGGCCTCCACCTAAACAAACTTGGTGCAAGAGTGCTAAAGGACAACATCTACTTCTCCATCCGTCATCCTTCAGTAGTGTGTGCCAAACTACTCAACCTGAATGGCACACACACACCTGGACAGAGTATGAGTGACCACAGGACTTCATATCAGCTTCCGAGTCATCATGTGGTTGACACATCCCACAAGGACACTGATAACACCACGCAGCCACAACAAGCACTGCTCATGGACACCATCCCGGCTGAGCCCTTCCCACAGAGCTCATCACAGACAGACTGTGACGTATCAGAACAGCTCCAAGACTCAGCACCCAAGGACGACTTTCTGGAAAACAGCCAGGGAAGCCAGGACAACATATCACAGCCACCGGAAACAACAGAGCTAGAGCCCCGCTCACCAGACACATTATTCCTCTCTCCAACATCTCCACTTCTAAGCTTCTCACAGAAAATGGAGGAACTGGTTTATGCTGGGACCAGACTCTCCCACTCTTTTGCTGCAAGCCCCCAGATATCAACTAAAAAACGGCGGGCCCCACAACCACCAAAGCCTGTGGGCCCAGCTCGTCTTCCTCCTCCTGTGAGAGCTCTCCGGCCGCTGCCACAGCGCCAGGGCCCAAACCCTCCATCTGCTGTAGGTGAACCAAAAACAACTGATAGCAGCTCTCAGTGATATGTGTCGGGTCCCCGCTATAATAGCAGCAACATTCACAAATGTTTACAGAACAAGCGGGAACCCAGTGTGCCTGTAGTTTTCTCTATTTCTGTTTTATCACGTGATAGAAAGTCTAAGGCCTTCTTAAGCCGTACGGCTGACTTATCTAATCTGCGGCCTGTTATGCATCAAACTAATATTGCTGTTGAGACAAAATGCAATGCCATCAAGTTAGCATTTTTAAACATTCGCTCACTAAAAAATAAATCATTTCTAATCAATGACTTAATAACCACAAACAACCTGGATTTTATGTTTCTAAACGAAACATGGCTAGAAGACAGCTGTAGTGCAACGGTCCTCAATGAAACAGCCCCTCCTAACTTTACTTTCATGAGTGTTTGCAGGACTGTTAGGAGAGGTGGAGGTGTAGCTGCTCTATTTAAAGATGTCTATCAATGCAAGCAAGTGTCATTTGGTCAGTACTTGTCTTTTGAATATCTAGGGATTGTGTTGAAAGGTGCTCCACGCATTCTGTTTATTATTATTTACAGGCCTCCAAAATACTCTCCAGCCTTTGCTGAAGAGTTCACAGAAATGCTATCAATGATTTCCTCAGAGTTTGACTGTTTTGCTATTGCAGGGGATTTTAATATTCACATAGATAATGCAGAAAACAAAACTACAAAAGAAATTATAACTGTTTTAAACACTTTTGACCTGATTCAGCATGTGCATGAACCCACACACAATCGTGGACATACTCTAGATTTAATCATCAGTAGAGGTCTAAACATTTCATCCATTGTTATTAAGGACGTAGCACTATCTGATCACTTCTGTATTTTCTTTAATATATTGATCTCTGTTACCACTGAATCTAGATCTGTCTCTGTCAGAAAGAGATGCATTAACGAAAACACTAGTGTGCTATTTATGGAGGCTATATCTTTAACACCAAGCATTTCTGCAGACTCTGTTGATCTTCTCCTTGATTCCTTTAACTCAAAAGTTAAGAATGTTATTGATGACATTGCTCCTTTGAAAGTCAGCAAGAAGACTGGCAGACAGAAATCAGCTTGGAGAAAATCAACAGCAGTTCAGAGTATGAAAAGACAATGCAGAAAAGCTGAGCGGATGTGGCGGAAGACGAAACTTGAAATCCACTATAGCATATATAAAGATAGCCTTCGTGCTTTCAATGTGGAACTAGGCAAAGCTAGACAGTCATTCTTCTCAAACCTTATAAACAGTAACTTAAACAACACTCGCACTCTTTTTGCTACTGTTGAGAGACTGACAAACCCCCCAAGTCAGATTGCCAGTGAAATGCTCTCCGACAGCAAATGCAATGAGTTTGCTTCCTTCTTTTCTGAGAAGATCAATAATATCAGGAAGGCGATTAGCACATCCCCAAGTTATGCAGAGGTTAGACAGATTCGACCACAATATCAAAAAGAAGATACTATGTCTGCTTTTGAAGAAATTGATAGCAAAATTTTGGAAGAAATAGTACAGCACCTTAAATCGTCAACCTGCTATCTTGACACACTTCCCACATATTTTTTCAAAAGGGTGCTTAACTGTTTGGAAGCAGATCTCTTAGAAGTGGTGAACGCCTCACTTCTTTCTTGGACTTTTCCAAACTCCGTGAAAACTGCAGTTGTTAAACCCCTTCTGAAAAAGAGCAATCTTGATAACACCATATTGAGCAACTATAGACCAATATCAAACCTTCCTTTTATAGGAAAGATTATTGAAAAGGTAGTCTTTAATCAGCTGAACAAATACTTAAACTCAAATGGATACCTGGACAATTTTCAATCTGGTTTTCGACCGCATCACAGCACAGAGACAGCGCTCATTAAGATAATAAATGATATTCGCTTAAATTCTGAATCTGGCAAAATATCAGTGCTGGTACTACTAGATCTCAGTGCTGCGTTTGACACGGTCGATCATAACATACTTCTAGAGAGACTGGAAAACTGGGTCGGGCTTTCTGGGATGGCAATCAAATGGTTCAGGTCATGCATAGAATGGAGAGGTTATGTGAGTATAGGAGAGCATAAGTCTAAGTGGACGTCTATGACATGCGGAGTCCCACAAGGCTCAGTTCTTGTACCGCTCCTGTTTAGCCTGTATATGCTCCCACTAAGTCAAATAATGAGAACCAAATTGCCTATCACAGCTATGCAGATAACTCCCAGATTTACCTAGCCTTATTTCCAAATGACTACAGCCCCATTGACTCCCTCTGCCAATGCATTAATGAAATTAACAGTTGGATGTGCCAGAACTTTCTTCAGTTAAACAAGGAGAAAACTGAAGTCATTGCATTTGGAAACAAAGATGAAGTTCTCAAGATGAATGCATACCTTGACTCTAGGGGTCTAACAACTAAAAATAAAGTCAGGAATCTTGGTGTGATTCTGGAGACAGACCTTGGTTTCAGTAGTTATGTCAAAGCAGTAATTAAGTCAGCGAATTATCATCTCGCAAACATTGCAAGAATTAGATGTTTTGTTTCCAGTCAAGACTTGGAGAAACTTGTTCATGCCTTTATCACCAGCAGGGTGGACTATTGTAATGGTCTCCTCAACGGCCGTCCCAAGAAGACCATTAGACGGCTACAGCTCATCCAGAACGCTGCTGCCAGAATTCTGACAAGAACCAGAAAATCTGAGCATATCACACCAGTCCTCAGGTCTTTACACTGGCTTCCAGTTACATTTAGGATTGATTTTAAAGTACTTTTACTCGTTTATAAATCACTCAATGGCCTAGGACCTAAATACATAGCAGATATGTTCACTGAATATAAACCTAACAGACCACTCAGATCATTAGGATCAAGTCAGTTAGAAATACCAAGGGTTCACACAAAACAAGGGGAGTCCGCTTTTAGTTATAATGCCGCCCGCAGTTGGAATCGGCTTCCAGAAGAGATCAGATGTGCTAAAACATTAGTCACATTTAAATGCAGACTCAAAACTCATCTGTTTAGCTATGCATTTATTGAATGAGCACTGTGCGATGTCCGAACTGATTGCACTATATTCTATGTATAATCGTTTTCTTAAATTCATTTTAAACTTCTTAAATTAGCTATTATGCTGCCCGCAGCTGGAACCAGCTTCCAGAAGAGATCAGGGCCCATACTCACAAAACATCTTAAGGCTAAAAGTAGCTCATAACTCGCCGATTTAGGAGAAAATCTTAAAAATAATGGGCGTGTCGGTCTTAAATTTAGGACTCCTAAATTTTTGTTTGAGTATTTCACAAAGCGTTTTAGCGCTAAAACTAGCTCCTAAATCTGTGAAACGTGCATGTATCAGTCATGATTATTCTACTCTGCTAATTAAAAGGCTGCTATATGCATATTACCAATTTTATTAGTCGCAGAAAAAAAAATTCCAAATCACGCAGTCTGTGACGGACAAATCGTTAACGGCTGGTCTATGTGGTAATATAGTACATCGGGCAGGACATCCATATGCTCTCCTAAGTCCGAACATTCATCGACCTCAAATATGGCTTATACATTTTTCTGATGATGTAGTAGCAACTTTACATGGCAGCTCAATTTAATGTTAGCCTAGAAAAAATTGCGCAGTTCACGTGTTTGTGCGCAGTGTGGAAGCTGAACAGCAGCGTGCTTGGGCTACTGCATGACAGATGGAGGCGGAGGCGCCGGTGCCGGTGTGATCATTTGCTCTTAAAATACTTCGTCATTTTTGGTCATACAGGTAAGAGCAATGCATCTTTTGTATCTGTAAAGACTCTACGTTTGTTCGTGTGCACTCAGAATAACAACGAAACGTTGCGCTTTTGTTAAATAATGAAAGCAAACAGGATGCGCCTATAGAGTACTTATAGAGTAGTACTGCATCCTTCATATCTCCAAAAAGTCTTTAGTTTTATATTTATAAAAGAAAGATACCGCTTTACGATTCTCTCCGGAAAAAGCCGAGCTCCTGGAGGTGTGCCGTGGGCGGAGCTAAAGAGTGATGAGCACTTGAGCTCCGCCTGCTAACAAAATGGACATTTGATGCCGTTTCACTTATCGTCTGCAGTTCTGAATCATGACCTGGATCTTTTATAGCTGGGACCTCTCCATCTTTCAGTGTCAAACGATGTGCAAATCCAGCATCGAACTGGGCCTTGTTTATAAAACGTTCGTCAACAAACACACTTGTGAAACTCCGTTGCTGCCCGCCAGCCCAAAAAGCGGAATCCAGCGGCCTGGTCGAAGGTTTAATGCGTATTCGGTCTTTTACTTGCGCTTCTGAATTTATCAGGATTTAGTTAAAATTTTAGTCTAGCTCCGTGTTCAATCTGACTCCTAGTGTTTTGTCACTTCCCTTATATACTCGCACCAGACAACAAAGAAATCTTCAAATCAGTTGTAAAAACATAAAAGACCTTTTGGTTGTTACCTGCTGAATGAAGCGCGTTGATGGGCGCGCGTGCGCGCTCTCGCTCTGGCTCTGGTCGATGCGGGCGCGTTCTTCCGGAAGAAATGCCCATATAAGGAGTTCCACCCTCGTCTACGTCATGAAGAGCCACGATCGAAAAAAGCTCTCTGAAACTTGTAGGAGCCCGGAAGTACGATTTTTGGCACAGAAATACTCCGTCATACGTCCAAATTGTTTTTTGAAACTTTGTCCATGCTTGGCATGAGAATCCAACTCTTTAACAGTGTAAACAACTCTGAATGCATGAAACCACATTGTACCCCCCCTTTAAGACTTCTTTCTATTCCTTAGTAAAAGTTTCTCAGCAGCTTTGTGAAATGGGTTTTAAGAGAAAACTCTTAGATAACTTTTACTGGCATTTAGGAGAACTCTTAGTGGTAAGATAAAATGTTTTGTGAATACGGGCCCTGATGTGCTAAAACATTAGACACATTTAAATGTAGACTCAAAACTCATCTGTTTAGCTGTGCATTTATTGAATGAGCACTGTGCTGCGTCTGAACTGATTGCACTGTATTTTATGTATAATAATTTTCTATTTTTAACTGTTTTAAATTCATTTTAAATCTATTTCTAAATCATTTTAAAAGTTTAAGTTCCCCGTTTTATTGTTGTGATTTGTGATTATTTTTACTTTTATGTAAAGCACTTTGAATTACGATTGTGTATGAAATGTGCTATATAAATAAACTTGCCTTGCCATGAACATCTGTGAATGTATGTTTAATGCAGAAGTTTTTTTTTCTTTTGCAAGATGTGAAATTATCAGTATCCTATTTCTACAGTGAATAAGGTAATATATTGGAGGGTTTTTTTTTTCTCTCTTGAAAGAAAATATATTGCTAAAATATGTTATGACTAAATGGCTTGTCTAATGTAATTTAACTATGCTATATTTTGAGCTTATTTGTGTTTTAAATATTTTCATGTTGATTTAACAAAGCTATAATTTTATGTATGAATATAGATATAATATGATGGTTTATGTATGAATATGTACACTGAAAAAAGGGGTTAGAAACGGTTTTCGTTCAGAAATTACTTGTAAATTTCACAAACAATTATCGGATTCCATTTTGCAGAGGCATGTTTGTGGCTGATTGCAAACTGATTGTGCAGTTAAATGGCAATCCAAATGATCAACATGCATGGAATAACTAAGTGTAAATGGGTCCTTTCCTGTTCATCCCAACATATGACCCACTTTCAGCATTTCAAAGGGGCAAAATGACTCTTATTCCTCAGAGCAGAACAAAAGATTTAATAACGTGTCATCTTTTCATGAGAAACACCTAAACCGATTCTCAATTTGTATATTTATATATCAAAGAGACTGACTCCAGCTCTAATGTTAACCAAGCTGTCAACACACAAAAAAGCACCATGATCAAGAAGCAGTCTTTTTTTGATGCAGCACACCGGTTCTCAGGCCCACTCATTGTTCTGTCTGAGCGGGTGAATTCTGTAGGACTCTGGATTGACTCTGACTTCTGATCAGGTGTTGCACAGTGTAAGCGAGCTAATGGATTCTACCCCTCAACAGAACTTGACGGAGGTTTGCTAAATGGAAATTATTGTATGGGTAGGAAAGCTCATTGATGGTGTGTGTGAGGTATCTTGCTGGTTTACCTTTACAGAGTTGCTCTCTGTACTGCCGGTACATGCACAGCTGGAGATCTACAAAGCTTAAGACTTCTTTAGGAATTTAAAAGGTTAGATTTTGCCAAAATGTAGAGAGGTTGAATTCTGGTTTACTTGGAAACGGCAGGGGTGTAACCTCCTACCTAACCTGGAGAATATGCTGTGATAAAATACACCCAAGAGTTCACAAATCAGTACATGCATAAACATGCACATGCATTTAAGTGCTCTTTTTATTCAACGGCGAAGTGTGAACAACACCACAACAGTACCAGAATTTAAAAAGCCTATTTTTATTTTTATTTGAAAATAATAAAATATTTAAAATATAAATAGTTATAAATATTTAAAATTTTCAAAATTGAATTTGTTTATTCTTTATTTTAAATTGTATTTATTTGTAGATATATTGGGTCAAAATTGGAATTGTTTATTTTTTAAAAATATTTATATTATAAATATTTTACTTAATAAATATGGGATTAAAATGGGATTAAAACTGAAAGTGTATTATTTTAAATGAAAGTGCAGAGTTAAAAATTTGTTAAATATGGGGTTAAAATTGGAAATGTATTTAATTATTTTAAATGTTTAGTTAATAAATATGGGGCCGATGATTTCTTATATTTTAAATGTTTTTTTTTATTTTTTTATTTAAAGGAGACACATTATGCCCCCTTTTCCAGAATAGAGCTGTGCCTTTACAGCTCGTACCTGCTAAAACATCAGTTTTGGTTCTGATTGTTTATCGCGCTGAAATCATGCGTTTTAAACCATGAGTTTAAACTTCTGATATACGGTTTCTGAGATCACTCATCGGAAGCACACGGACAGAAAGTGGCTGTCACAGCATGTGAGTACTAAACTAAGTTCTCATTCACAAGTTTACGTTAAAAACACACGAGTTACAAAAAACAGTCGGTTATGTCTGTGAAGGTAAACAGCTGGGAAATAAATCGCATATTTATTTTAGATCTGTGTGGCAGCTGATATATACATTAAATAAATCAATAAATCCACTGCTCTCGTCGTCTCTGAGGCTGGGACAAATAGTGTTCTGTGCTCGTCTGTGCAGCCAAAGACAGAACAGTTAGTGTGTTTTGCTCAAACTTTCGCCGTGGCATTAGAACTAGTACACTGTTGTAGCTTGCGAGAACACAATAACGGCGCTGTGGGTGTAAACTTACAGATGAAGGGGCGGTAATATTATAATGAGATCCCTTTGCCACATCACTAAGGGAGCGAAATCAGATGCGCTGGTTTTCTCAGAAGCTTGCAGAAAAAGGCTTCCCAAAACAAAGTGACTGGGTTAATCTTTTTCACGTTTCCTTGGGTGGTAGATGCACCGGGGTCCTGATTATAGCACTTAAAACCTGGAAAAGTCAGATTTTCATGCTATGTCACCTTTAAATACGGGTTCAAAATTGGAAATTTTAATTTAAGTATTTACATTAGAATTCATTTGTTACATGCAGCGTCAAAATTGGAATGGTATTTATTCTTATTTTAAACATTAATTTATTTTTAGTTCGGTAAAAATGGGAAGAAAATACGTAAGATTCTGCACTATTTCATATGTTTCAGATAGAAATTGTCATTATTTTGATCCTAAACTGGATTGAAAATGATTCTTTCTTGAGCTTCATGCTCTGTTTTCTTCTGCAGTGTTTTGGTCCAACCCTGATCTGATGCATTGCAGTGCTTATAAAAAAAATTGAGCATTTTGAAAGTATCAAAGTCCCTGGCAGCAGGCAAACAGGCATCCAAGTTCATGATTATCCTGCGATACAACACGAAGCTTTGCTGTCAAAACGGTTTATCTGTCTTTTGTAGCAATACAGGAACAGAGGAACCACTGCTATCAAAGGGGATGTTCTGCACCTTTGGTTCTCTCTCTCTCTCTCTCTCTCTCTCTCACTCACTCACTCACTCATGTGCAGCATGCACACACACACACACACACACACACACACAAATGTAATCTATCTCTTGTTCTTGCCAGCCTAATTATGTTCCCTGAGTCTGAACACAAACCGCTTCACCCAAAACCAACTTACTGACTAACCACAATTCATTGCAGTTTATAGACTGATTGCCAGTGATAATTTGTGTTGCTCGGTATTTGAGTACACTTTTTAGTGTCTAGATATACATTTCATTCATAAAGATCACAAAAGGCCTCAAATAGGATATTAAAGGTACTCGCACTGAAGGGACTGGTCTAGCTTGTGAAGATATGAAATCGGTTGAGTTTGGGATTGAAAGGAGCTAAATTCAGACCACGCTACATTTTAAAGTGCATTGGAAAGATTGGGCATATGAATTTTTATATCTACTTAGTGATTCTCTTTGTCGCCACGTTTCATGAAAGCCAGAGGGAGAGGTAGTGAAGAGGAGTACAGGGAGACAACATGGAACTGTGAAAAGAGTGTTAAAAGAGTGTTCCCATGGAAACAAATTCATCATTTGATTTTTAACTTGCTCCGTGCAGTTTAATTGCTCATCACCGTAATAACATGACTCTAAACGAATACCGTTTTTATTCTTTCTCTGATAATTACATGTTGTGGTGCCCCAAATATACACGTATTTGGACACTTCATGCGCAGTTAAAAAATATATATGAATGTCATTGCTTAGCAAAAAAGTAGCCATGTGGCATCTGCAAACAAATTACACTCAACTTCTGTTTGGAGTTATTATACTTTTCTTGCCTTTTTTGCTATTGTGGTTAACCATGTAGTCCTGATGTAATTTAAGTGCATGTAATATATCACAGATCACATGATTTCCTAGCAGTAGTAACCACTGATGTAATGTAGTTCATTATATAAAAAAATGACAACCAGATTATTTTCTTATTCTTATCTTGTTTCATCTTATTTTTTTATTATATATTATTTTATAAAATGTATCTTTTAGGAGGGTTTTTATAGTGCTTTCCTGTTAATAAAGGTCGGAGTGAGTTGCTGCATGTAACATTTTTTTTAGTGTTTTAATTTTCTTTTATAATAATATTATTTTATTTGTCTCTGAGGAATAGATTTTAATATTGGCTATTTTTGTTGGGTCTTTATTAGCCATTAGACAAATAATTATCGGTTTATCAGTTTTGGCCAGAAAAAACCTAACAAACTAGTATGTCGGCTTCCATAGGGTTACATGTGCTACATAAAATACAGTAGATCAGCTTTTATTAAGCCACTAATGTCTACATAATTTTACACCTTTTTAAAGGAGACCTGTTATGCTCCTTTTTAATATAAGTCTCAGGTGTCCCCAGAATGTGTCTGTGAAGTTTCAGCTCAAAACACCTCGCGGATAATTTTATATCATTTTGAAAATGAAGCAGAAACATACTGTTTTCTGAGCACACGCATCCGAAGCACGCAAACAGAAAACGGCTGTCACACAGCATGCGAGTACTAAACTAAGTTCTCTTTCATGTCTTATTGCGCTTAAACTTTCAAATACACACAAGTTTGTTAAAAACACTCGAGTTACAAAAAAGTCAGTTATGTCTGTCGAAGGTAAACCACTGGGAAAGAAATAGCGTGTTTCAGGCATGTGATCAGCTAGAGACAAAAAAGAAGGAAAATCTGACCACGCCCACAAGCCACGCCCCCAGCACTTATTCAAAATATATATTTTAGCACATTAAAAGATATCTTATATTGTAATAATACATACTATTGTTCTGTAAAAAATAAAAAGCAGCATTTAATAATCATGATAACAATATAATATAATATAATATATTAAAATAAAGTACTATAATATATTATAGTAAAGTATATAGAATTGTTATTATACCTGCCAAAAGTTTGTCCCGGACCTCCCATAAGGATTAAGGGACCCCCCATTACACCCAAAAAATATACTTGGGATCCCCAGGGGACAGGGGGTCCCCTGGTTTTTCAATATACTGTAACTTTAATACTTAAAATGAAGTTTCGATTGCTGTATTAAATTTAGACCTGCTTATGTTACATCATTTTATTTTTACACGTTTTTACAGCGTTGCTCAGTATAACCAATCACACACGATTCTGTTGAGCTTAAGAATGCATTAGCCAATCAGAGGCGTTCAAACTAGTCATCGCTGAAACCCCAGAGTTTTGTTCAGACTGAAACTCGCGAATTCCCTCATCATAATATGCAATGCAACAAAGTGCCGATGTACGTACGATGTAAGTTAGAGATTCATTTATCATACTCTGTATGGACAGCTTCATTAATTATAAGAGGAGTCATGAGTGCTTAAACACTAACTTGACTGAATGCTCATTTAGAGTGTTTCTTTCCCTGCATGATTTAGTATAATAAAATGTATTTAGAATGCTCCCAAAATTCATGATATGGGAGCAGAAAATTTATATATTTATATCATTTCATATAGTTGATCAACATCACACGAAGAGTGCCATTCCACCCCCACCCCCCCCGCAAAAATCACAAATGTGATATTGATTTTATACAACAGTTCAATAAACAAGAAGTTAATATTTAGAGACTTACGTTTTAGACCCCATATTGCCTATTTTTCGCTCTATTTCGCCATCAAAAATGGTTCCAAACAAATCCACAGCACTGTTTTGCATCTCTGAAAAACATGACAGTAGGCGCGTTTCCATTACCCTTCAAATTGCGTAAATTTAAACGCGTCAATTTCGCAAAAACGCCCATATATCGCAAAAACGTTTTTACGCTCGCGTGAGGTGGTTTTTCAGGCAATGAGAAAAAAGGAATAATTCGCAAAACTGCAATGGAAACGTTTTTTCCACATTTACAGGTCACATGGCGTATGTAAAAAGTCATATGATCATTCTTCAGTATACTATAACCTCCAAGAAACACTTCATACGTGGCCGGTCTCCAGTATAAGGGGCTTTCCTACCATTAATGCTTAGACAATTTACACTGCACACGTCTGTGGTGCAGTGTGGCTCTGATACTCTGCTCTGCCACTGAAGCTGATTACGTCCACTCTAGTCAATGCTTGTGTTTATTCCAGCCACGCACGTTTCTGAAGCGGCGCTCTGTGCTGCTTCTGTAAAGATACACGCTTACGCCTCCTTTGAATAAATATAGCCAAAATCTGTTAAAATCCCACCAAAATCCGTTGCCATGACTTATCGCGAGAGGCAAAAGGTTACGTTTCAGTCGCATAACATTGGTTAATGGAAACGCCGTCATTTCGCAATGCTTTTTTATCGACATTTATAAAATATCACAAGTTTTGCGCAAATCTGTAATGGAAACATGCCCAGTGTTTCGTTCCTGAATGAATCAATAGTTTAAATGATTCTGTTCAATCGCAATGACTCTCTTATTAACAGTGACTTGCTGCCGCCTACTGGCGGTTTCAATTTCACATTTTAAAGTAACTTTTTAATATATTTTTAAAAATCATTTCAAATATCAGTATTCAACTTTTAAGATTAAAATATCAAAACATTATTTATGCATTTGTAACTGCAGGTTAAAGCATTCATGCCTTGCATTAAACAGTGTATGCATATAAATGACACTTCAGATGCAGCTTCTGTGTTTCCTCTGCATTGCATGAATTTTGTTGATGATTTTAGCATATAAATGCCACTTCAGATGCAGCTTCTGTGTTTCCTCTGCATTGCATGAATTTTGTTGATGATTTTATTTGTTTGGTAACAGCCCCAAATGTCTTATTATTGTAATTTACTTTATTGATTTAAATGTAAGAATTTGACACGCTTCTAGAAAAAAAGGCTTTACAAAGGTAAAAATGCCCATAAAGGGTAAAAATCATTTTAAACTTGTTGGAAAAGATTAATTTCTGTCACTGCTGTGAACTGACCACCACACAGAGTCAGTTGTCCATGGCAGTCCTGCAGCGCAACACACTAAAATCGCAACACACAAAATATCGTCTGATTATCAATCGTTATCGATAAAATCCCAGAAAATATATATCATTTTTTGTCAACATCGCGCACCCCTAGGCTAGATATTTAATTCTTCTTTGCTTAGTGATTGTTTGGTACACCTAATTCACTGATCATCGTAAAATAATTTGTGACCCTGGACCACAAAACCTAAAGTCTTAAGTCGATGGGGTATATTTGTAGCAATAGCCAAAAAAACATTGATTGGGTCAAAATGATAGATTTTTATTTTATGCCAAAAATCATTAGGATAAGTAAAGATCATGTTCCATGAAGATATTTTGTAAATTTCCTTTTGTAAATATATTAAAACTTAATTTTTGGTTAGTAATATGCATTGCTAAGAACTTAATTTGGACAACTTTAAAGACGATTTTCTCAATATCTAGATTTTTTTGCACTCTCAGATTCCAGATTTTCAAATAGTCGTATCTCGGCCAAATATTGTCCTATCCTAACAAACCATACAGTTATACTTTCCTAAACACTTGTTGAAACCTTGAAAATAATGTTTTACTGTTTCTACAAAAATCTTAAGATGCACAACTGCTTTTAACATTGATAAAAATATATTTCTTATAAGAAATGTTCTTGTGCACCAAATAGAATTATTTCTGAAAGATCATGTGACCCTAAAGTTTAAAATTAAAATGTATTAACATAGAAAATAGTTATTATAATAATAGTGATAGTAGTGATTTTCAAATATCGGCCAAATATCGTCCTATCATAACAAACCATACATCAATGGAAAGCTTATTTATTCAGCTTTCAGATGATGTATAAATCTCAATTTTGAAAAATTGACACTTAATACTGGTTTTGTGGTCCAGGGTCATATATTTATTTTTTTGTCTTAGAATTAGGTTTTCTCAAAGATAACGAGGACAAGACAAAAACAATTTTATTTATTTTATTATTATTTTTTTGTGGTGGGGGTGGGGGGGTTGGTTAGGGGGACCCCCCCAAGAGCTTTGACACAATTCAAACACTGAACCAAACGTTTCATGAGGGTACGTGTCTCAAATGTTTTTTGGGTCCACTGAAGAGGTCTGCTGTTTTTAACTTCCACACAAGCCTGCTGCTTCTTCACAATGTAAACACCATTTTCACTCATGTAGGGCTCGGAATGAATTGCAATCAGTTTCTCTAAGCAAATAATCTTTTTCTGAATGGCCACACACTGCTGTGAGAAGGAGCTGTGGGAATACGCAAACAGATGGGATTCTTAAGTCAGTTTTTAACCATCTTTAAAATGGATTTTGAAAGAAAAGCCAGATTTTGTCATGTTTTCTTGAAGTGACGTTTACTCCAGGCTCCGTTGTAAAACCTGACAGTTTTTTCCCTGCTTGGTTGTAAAACCTGTCAGGATATCTAGATGGCCAGCTCCCAGTGATATAGCAAAATGACAGTTGCATTATTTTGAAATCCGCTTCCCCCTGCTCAATCACTGTGGGCCATTTGGTAAGTATTTATTATACAGTGTGTATGTATATGTATGTATGTATGTATGTGTGTGTGTGTGTGTGTGTGTGTGTGTATGTATGTGTGTGTATATATATATATATATATATATATATATATATATATATATATATAACACACACACAGAAGAAAAA
>NW_015628519.1:77296-87881 GCF_001515625.1 Sinocyclocheilus rhinocerous
TGTGTGTGTGTGTGTGTGTGTGTGTGTGTGTGTGTATGTATGTATGTATATATATATATATATATCACACACACAGGCAGTAAAAAATTGATAATTTGAGTGATGTCTCTTCAAGGTTGCATTTAATTCATCAAAAAAAATACAGCAAAAACAGTATTATTGTGAAACATTTTACAATGGAAAATAATTTTCTATTTGAATGTAATTTATTCCTGTGATGGCAAAGCTGAATTTTGAGAAGCCATTACTCCCATCTTTAGTGTCACATGATGCTTCAGAAAACATTCTAATATCCTGATTTGATGCTCAAGAAATATTTCTTAATTATTATCCATGTTGAAAACAGTTGTGCGGTTTAATATGTTTGTGGAAACCGTGATACGCTGCCATTCAAAGGTTTGGAGCAAGTAAGATTAATTAATACTTGAAATGAATGAAATACAGCTTTCAAATACTGCTTTTCTTTTAAACATTTCTGCTCATCAAAGAATCCTGAAAAAAAGTATCATGCATGTTTTCCACAAAAAATATAAAGCAGTTTTCAACAGCTGAACTGGATGCTTCAGCTGGTTTCAACATTGCAAATAATAAGAAATGTTTATTGAGCAGCAAATTAGAATGATTTCTGAAGGATCATATGACACTGAAGACAGTAATATATGCATTTAACTAGATGCTAATCAGAAAATTGGATTTCATTTATATGCATGCTTTTTAATAAAAATTGCCATCTGCCGAAACGTTACTGTACTTTTTTTTTTATTTTATTTTTTTAGGAGCAGCTTGTAGAACCCTCTCCAGCAGCCTTAGATGCAGTTAGATCACAGCTGGCCAATATCACACTGCTTGTCTTGTTTGAGAGAGGCGAATTAACCCTGGTGAGAACTTTTAATCACAACAGAACACTGCAAAATGGTAATTCATGTTGGTGAGGATGTGGCTTTGAATGCACTGGTGATTGTTGCATTGACATGTGCAGTTGTTATTAATCATCCTCCATTTCAGAGCAGTTGTAGTCAGTTTTATTTGAAATTAGTTTTTTTTTTTAATGATGCTTGGAATTATCTCGTAATATTAAATGCACACACATACAGCCTGAAGTCTGAGACCACATTGAAAATCTGGGGTAGTTTTATTCTATTAAACATTTAAACAAATGCTATGATATAAAATGAAGAAATATTTAAGATTCTGCCATTTCTATGTCACTAATAGGTGACATTGATTGTTAAACTTTTAGACGTTCTTGCTTCCATTAACTCTTTGAATCATATCATATGCTGGATGACATGATCATCAGATTGTGAAGTTTATGCAGCTCAAGTAATGCTGTTATAAAAGCAAAAAAAAAAAAAAAAACCTGTTAAAAGACAGTCTGTGCATTTTTTAATTCAACATTTTACATTGTTGATCTTAATGAATGACAAAGCAGTTACATTTAAATCAGACAAATGAGAGTCTGACATGTGCAGTACATACAGTGCTTATTTTTTAAAGAAAGGATTCTTTGACAATCAGTTTGGCCATTTAAACAGGCGAAGGCAGTTGTCAAAACCCCTAAGACTTTCTTTGTAGTGTGCTGCAGCAGTCTGTAGCATTTAATTGCCCTTATTAAATACCATAACTTTGCTTTTTTGCACAAGAAGACTCTGCTGAATAGAGTATTGAAATGAACTGCTGAATTCATTCAGAGATTTCTGAGTGAGAGCAGGGAAATGCTGCAGATGGGGTGTTTTAAAAAGGTCAGAAACTTTACTGAAGCTGTAGCAGTTAAATGTGCTCACCGATGTACTCACAGAACAGCTTTCAGGGCAGAGACTGACCTTTATCCTTCAGCAGACACTAGCTTTTGGTGTACCAAATTTTATTTTAAGGATGCTACTCTTACTAAAATGGCAAAGAGTGATTGTGTACTGTATATCGCTGTTAGATAAGGACACTAATATTTGCATCATGCCGCTTGCACTTCAGAACATATTGTGCCTCATTCCATGGCTACAATTCCGAGATGTTCCTCCATTAGACGGCTGTCAGTACAGTCTCTAATTACACACTGCATGAGTCTTGAGAGCGATGCCTGCCAGCAACACTTTTTCGATCTGTTCAAAAATCTGCTTTTCATGCATCGAACAGATTGGATCTTTGAGACAAAGCTGTCATTTGCTTGTAAATGACAACTATTGGATTTGCATGACTGTTGCTGCTTGGAATCCAGTTCAAACCTAGATTTTCCCTGCAGTAGCATTAAAAGGGCGGATATCAACAATTAACTAGTCAGATCTTCTCAGAACATCTCAGATCTAGAACTCCTGTAAAGTCTGAGCTAGCACAAGATTTGTCACCTTGAATTTATTGCACTGACCTACAGTATGTTGTCTATAACACATAAGGGTGACCCCTTTCTTTTGACAGCAGTGTCTAAGAGGGTTAAAGTATATTTTTCCCTTTCCCAAAACACTATATGTGACCCTGGACCACAAAGCCTTAAGTCGCTGGGGTATATGTGTAGCAATTGCCAAAAATACATGGTATGGGTCAAAATTATTGATTTTTCTTTTATGCCAAAAATCATTAGGATATTAAGTAAAGATCATGTTCCATGAAGATATTTTGTAAATTTCCTACTGTAAATATATTAAAACTTAATTTTTGATTAGTAATATGCATTGCTAAGAACTTAATTTGGACAACTTTAAAGGCGATTTTCTCAATATTTAGATTTTTTTGCACCCTCAGTTTCCAGATTTTCAAATAGTTGTATCTCGGCCAAATATCGTCCTATCCTAACAAACCACACATCAATGGAAAGCTTATTTATTCAGCTATAGATGATGTATACATAATTTAAAAATTTGAATCTCAATCAAAATCTCAATGAGACGGTTATACTTTCTTGAAAATAATGTATTACTGTTTCTACAAAAATCTTAAGATACACAACTGCTTTTAACATTGATACAAATATATTTCTTATAAGAAATGTTCTTGTGCACCAAATATAATTATTTCTGAAAGATCATGTGACACTAAAGACCCAAAAGTTTAAAATTAAAATGTATTAACATAGAAAATAGTTATTTAAATTTATTTTACAAAATTCTTATTTTTTAACTGCATTTTTTTCAAGTCAAATCAAGTAAATGCAGACAAACACATTAAAAATCACCTGTTGAATGATGGCGTGCTTTGAATTATTACAAATCTTACTAATAATATTGCAGATTTAAGTATGTAATGAGAATCCCTGAAATGATCACACTTTTTTCAAAAATTTGGTTTTGTTCAATACGATTAACTAATTTGTTCTTCTATAATGGTCAGTAAGTGAAAGAATAGTATTTAGGATAAAACCTCCAGTCACAATGAAGATTCATTTGTTGAAAATGCATGTACTAACATTGCAGATCTGAGAAATATACTGTTTATTCATTAAATTCTAGTTAAGAGGCCCTAAAATACCAAATGCGATTTAAATAACCACTTCAGTCAATGGAACAGCAATTTTCAGTGTAAGTATTTACTTAAATGTTGTTACTTTTTGTTCTCTTTACATAAATTGTATTGCTCCATGAATATTTAATGCATTTTTGATCACCATATATTTTGGGACCATGAAAAACCTTACTGGTATAAGTTGTTTATTTAAAAGATAAAAAAAAAATTGTACTGTGGACATGCATATGTGTGGTTCACTTTATATGTGTACCATGCAAAAGGAGATTTGAAGCCCATTTACTGCTGATTTCTAGGTGGTTTTAGTCTTTCACTAATAAAAAAGTTCTAGAGTCTTAACCAAGCCTGGCTTACTTTTTGACAGAGTGCTTTGCAAGTGGGGTCCGATTACACTCAAAATGTCTTATCACATACTATGTGACACGTTAGTTTCTTTTGCCCACTCATGGCCTGGATTCCATGCCCAAGGTCGATGGAAAAAGCTTGTGTTGTCATTTTATCTCCACTTGAATTCCCTCTCTCTCAAATCTGCATCATTTGATCTGGGCTGTATAGATCCACTCTATCTCTCTCTCCCTTTGTCTCAGCACACTCCCACTGTAAGATCCAACATCTGATCTCTCTCCTGTCTTCTCTTTATCTCTCCCTCTTCTAAACTTCCTCCATTGCTTATCGCTGTCTTTTTGTCTGTAATATTCTTTTTATGGATCATTTCTCAATTTGTTTCTCCCTGTCTGCTTCCTGCTTTGACTCAGGACAGTCTTGTAAGATGCAATATAGTTACAATACATTTGCAATGATTCTGCTGGCGATATAAATATTAAGCACTGTTGTGAATAATGCGTTAATCTCAATGTGATTTACGTTAGGGCAGTTGTGTCTTCTAATGGCTGTGCAAGCAGTTTCCCATCACCTTGAATTACATGAAAAGTGTCTGATTCGAGAACAAATCATTCTTTTGCGAACTGGTCCGGACTGCCAGCAGTGGATTGGTACTATGGGGGTCCTGCAACTGTGTTTGATCTCAAATTGGCTTATGGTAAATGGATTAAAAGAGTGTTGAAAAGAGAGTTCACCCAAAAATTAATTCTGTCATCATTTACTGTCGTTCCAAACCCACAAGTCTTTGTTTAATATTCAAAGCACAAATTAAGATGTTTTTGATAAAACCTGAGGGGTTTCTGTCCTACCATTGAAAATCCGGTAACCAAAATTTCTGAAGGTTATATGTCGTAAAACGATACATACGATCCGAGCATTCACAAGTCATGTGAAGAGACACAATCACTTTATATGATGAACGCATTTAATTTAGGCTTTTAATTGCATATAATTAATTTTAATTGCATATGAACACACAATGCCTTCAAAACCTTTTTGGATCTTTTAAGTTTTGGTTATACCTTCCTATGATGGGACAGAAACCATCAAGATTAATTAAAAATATCTTAATTTTCATAATTTATCTTATTTAATATCTTAAATATATTAATTTTGACGATTAACCTTTGAACCCCTGCAGATTAAGCCTTACGGGGTCGGAATGACATAAGTAAATGATGACAGAATTTCCATTTTTGGATGAAGTACACCTCTAAGATATATGAATACATAATGATAATATAATAATAATGATATGTAAAATAATAATAATAATAATAATAATCTGAAGACCCTTTTAAGCCATTTTAGAGAATCAATCATCACAAGGTTGAACAATGCATTGCATTATTATTATTGTTGTTGCTGCTGTTGTTGTTATCATTATTATTATTATTATTATTTTTTTAATGACATTATGCATTAAAAAAATACCTAAATAAGCTAAAGCTAAATGTTTTATTCAAAAACTGACAAAAATAAAACACCTATTTTTATAATAATAATAATAATAATAATAATAATAATAATAATTATTATTATTAGCACGGTTGTCTTACAGCAAGAAGATTCCCGGTTCGAGCCCCGGCAGGGACGGGAGGCCTTTCTGTGTGGAATTTGAATGTTCTCCCTGTGTCCGTGTGGGTTTATGCCGGGTGCTCCGGTTTCCTCCCACAGCCCAAAGACATGCAGGTTAGGTTAATTGAAGACTCTAAATTGTTCCTGGACGTGTGTAAAGACAACACTTGTGTATGGATCGACTTGTGTATGGATTAACTGTTTCTCGCCATGAATATAGCCATAGATGCTGGAATGGTGTTAAGAAGGAAATAAACAAACAATTATTAAAAAAGCCATTTTAGAGATAAAAATGACATTATGCATTAAAAATACATAAGGCTAATTTCAAGTTAATTTTAAGTTAAAGCTAAATGTTTTATTGTCGAACCAATTGAACTGGAAAAAAGCCATTTTAGAGAATGCATCATCAAAAATAATGATAATAATAATCATATATAGAGAGCGAGTTGTTAATATTATCATTATTTTTTTAAATCTTAAACTTTAAGCCATTTTTGCGAAAATGCATCATCAAACGTCTGGAAAAAAAAAGGATAGAGAGGTGTCATTCACAGATAGTTGGATAGATAGATAAGACAGAATAAATTGTCGAATTGACTTGATGGCTTCCTTTGGGTCTGTAGGGTCACTAGTGTTCTGTCTTGAGATAACATTTAGCCGTGGCTAAGGACTGAGGTTACATCTCTGAATGAGATAGCTGCCAAGCAACTAGCAGGAAATTCGAGAAGGTGACAGTGTCTGCACTCATGGGGCACTGGCTAAAATTAAGGGCTGACACACAGCCTCTCCACTCAGCCTGTGGATAAGGATGGGTACAGGGAATTCTGAAGGTCCAGTGGTCTTGTTATAACTGATGGCTAATAATAGATGACGGTTCGCCTTCAGCACGATTTTGGTTCTACCTGTCCCTTTGGGGCAAGGCTAATGTAGTCAACTAAGGGGGCCGTAATCCCGTGCGATAGGCCTTCTAGAACGGCAAGATGTCAAGGGGGCTGGCTAATAGGCAGTGTTAATGGGACAATCAGATAGTCTCTCATCCTTAGACTACGTTATTATGCTCTTGGGTGCTGTCCTCTTAGCCTGTGCCTTCACCTCTTAAGGGCTCTTAAAGGCTTCTGTAGCCGTCTGTCTGTCACATTACGACTCAATGAAATCAGCCTTCCCACTCTTTAGGTGTGTGAAGGAAAAGTGTGAGAAAGGGAGAGAGATATGGCCCACTGTGGGGACATTCATCTTCAGAAGAGCCCCTGTGACAGTAATTGGACTGCAGAATTTTGAGTGTACATCATTTCTGCGTCGATAGAGGAGCATGTAGCATGTTAGCGTTAGTTGGCATTCTATCATCTCCCAGCCATTAGGAACATGGCTGCCTCTGTACATCAATTTTGTAGCTACTGAGAAAATGTGGACAGCTGACAGATTGGGTTTTAAGCAATAAGCCATTGAGAAACAACTATGTGGTCTGACCTTGAAAATCATACAACAAACTTGATTGGAATGCAGGGGGAATTTAAGAATTGGCTCAGTTTCGTTCAGAGTGTGAATTTGATTCGAATTTGCTGCGCATCACAGGATGGTGACTTGGAATGATAGGAAGAGGATTTTACTGAATTGCATTTCTGAGTCACAGAACAGAGCAATTTTAATAGTCATAATTTGTCAAATCTAATGTTTGGACCACTTGTTGGGCTGTTTATCAGACTCTTTCCTCTCATATATGGAAAACATTTCACATTTCTTCTGATTTGACCTGTTCCTCTATATAAAAAAAAATGTTTATTTATATTAAATATAATGTATATAAGCAATATAATAAATATATAAGATATATATTTAATATATATATATATATATATATATTTAATATATATATATATATATATATATATATATTTTTAAACCCTTTAGACACACACACACAGTATATATATACAGTATATATATTCCACTTTTGTTATGTCATTTTGACCATAATAATAAATATCGACAATAAAACGTTTTCCACCTTGGTCCATAAAATGCAAGTTATTTGCCAATTTTATATGAAATATGTTTTGTTATTTTAATAAAAAGAAAAAAAAAAGTCTCTTATGCTCACCAAGAATACTGTGAAATATTATTACAATATGTAAGACAATGTATCTTGCATACTAATTAGTGATGCGCCAATCCGATATTCATATCCGGTATCGGCTCCGATACTGCCATTTTTTGTCGGATCGGGTATCGGTCAGAGAGGGCCGATCCAAATCCGAGATTGTTCGTATTATTCTGTGTTACTTCTGAAGCCATAAAATAGCTTAAAGGGTTACTCCACCCCAAAATGAAAATTTTGTCATTAATCACTTACCCCCATGTTGTTCCAAACCCGTAAATTTAAGATATTTTGGATGAAAACCGGGAGGCTTGTGACTGTCCCATTGACTGCCCAGTAAATTACACTGTCAAGGTCCAGAAAAGTATGAAAGACATCGTCAAAATAGTCCATCTGCCATCAGTGGTTCAACCGTAATGTTATGAAGCGACGAGAATACTTTTTGTATGCGAAGAAAACAAAAATAACGACTTTATTCAACAATTCGTCTCCTCTGTGTCTCTCCGCATCACCGTAGCGCCATTTTAGAGAATATCCGCTGAACGCGCTGTTTTCGTTCAAATCAAAACGTAAATACACGTAGAAACCGTATCCCTTTAATGTGAGCTACATATGAATATCTAAGTCCTTACATTAAAGTTCACACAAACTCTTCTCTCCAAGATCATTCGGTGTTCCCATTATTATACTTGATTTGTAAATAAATGTCTATGATTTTGCAAAAAGGACTTTATCTTCTTACCGGAGTTGAATGTTTTGTTACTTGCTACCGGGTGTCTGTGAGAACAAAACACGCGCGTAGAAAAGACTATAAATTGTTTTTAACACGCACAGTAACTGAAATTTAAAACTGTTAAAAGAAAGGCTCAATAACTGTTGCACAGATATAATACACTACGCTATGACTCCGTGTTGCTTCAAGCACATCATTCTGCACACCAGATGCGCATATTGTAAGCTCTTCGTGCCGCACTGTATTTGTTTTGTCCTATCGAATCTATCATATGCTGTTGCCTTATTAAAAAATATGCTATATATTTAAAATAAATTTATTTTAATTTTATAGTATATACTTATATATAAATACATTCATGAATGTTTTTCATTAATGGATTTTATAATACAAATAGCAATGTGTAACATTTTACCATATTTAGTGCAACACTTTTATTTGTTCCCCACAAAATAGTTTTTTCACTAAATGTTTGGATTTCTAAAACTTATTGTGCACTGATTTTTCTATAATAACTTTTGCTGCCGAATTATCCACTAACCTGATATATTTTTGTCATTATGAATATACATATATTTTTTCATATTTATTGTTTATTTTTCTTTATAATGAAGTAGTCTGTATTTAGTAGATTGTGAAAGAATGATTATCAGTTCCACACAGAGATATATAAATTCTACATTTATTTAAATGGAAAAAAAACTTCACTGGTATCGGATCGGTATCTGTATCAGCCAATACTGAACCCTAGGTATCGGAATCGGTATCGGAGGTGAAAAAGGCGGATCGGAGCATCCCTAATACTAATGGTGTAATTTACTGCTGTTATGGCAAGGCTGAATTTTCAGCCGCCATAACTCCAGTCTTCAGTGTCACATGATCCTTCAGAAATAATTTTAATATGCTGAAAATGCAGTGAGAACCATTTCAATTCATCATATCAAATTTCATATCATATCAAAGTTAGCCTATTCTTTTTCAAACAAATACATATCTGACACTAGATATTTCCACAGATATCCTGTATATTGAGATTATTGTATTTATACACTATTTTGCCTACAACAAAATTTTATTTTTTTTGCTTTATTTTTCTTATTTCAAAAACATAATATTAACCATACATTCCTACTTATTAGGTGAACCAGAAGTGTGCTATTGGACTATTATGACTCCACATGATAATATATTTAATATATTCCACCTTTAATCTTGCAATAATTAAATGATTTAAGAATTATTAAAGTGCTTTTATTAAATAAAATTGCTTTAATTCTTTCTTTCTCATGTAGTAATAGTAGTAAAAACAGTGGTAAGGCTCAGTATGAGACTACATTGCCATCTACACACGCTGTTGAACTGTCGAACCGGTGCTGTGTCCTGTAATAGGTCATGGGTCTTTCTCAGGTATCGCACAGAGAAAATCAAATCCGTAATAACAAACTTGACCTTCTGCTGGCAAAATGTACCATTGTTTTCCTTCAGCAGAGAGTTCATTTGGCTTATGTCTCACTGTGGACTGTAATTCCCATATAGCCAGACCACTGTAGGTTACCATCATGTTCCCTTAATCAAATACAACCCCTGTGAGTGTATCAAGAGGCTCTATATAGTACCTTGAGGAAATGATTTTGTCATAATTTGTCCTGTCTGCCCTCCAGATATTGCCAGGCACCCACCAGCCTCAGCTGTGTCCCGGTACATCTGTGTACCATCTTTTCCTTCCATCTTAAACTGCACTGATGTGCAGCTGGAGCTTGAAATCTCAGAAATGTCTCAAGGAGGGGAGGGAGCAGTGAAGTACTTTAGTAATTGTACTTCATTACTGACCTATTATTTTGGGTATTATAATTACTTGACTTGAGCACTATTGAAAACATTTTCCCCTTAGAAATTTAATCAAAACTGAGTAAAAGTATTTTATGTTACAAATTTATACAATTTAATCTAGACCTTTAAAAGACAGTGCTTATTTCCTTTAATTTGATTTAATAATGATGTTTAATAATAATATTAATAATATATCACATTTATACAAATAATAATTATTTTGGTACTTATACGGAGTTAGTTAATCCTTTGTTATTGAGTAGATTATTCGGTTTATTCATTTGTCAAATAATACATTGATGTATATTCAAGATATTTATGTATTAATTAGTATCTCTAATTATAAATATATTTTAATGATTATTTGTATTTATAGAAAATGGAAACATTGAAATAATTATTTTATATATTTTTATCAAATCATTCAATAATTCATTGTTATAAGTTGTTTTTCATATTATTATTATTATTATTAATATTATTATTATTATTATTATTATTATTATTATTAT
>NW_015628519.1:87940-92411 GCF_001515625.1 Sinocyclocheilus rhinocerous
TATTATTTTTTTTTTTATTTTTTATTTTTTTTTTACATATTTTACATGTCAAATAAAAAAAAATTAGAAAAAATATATAGGTTATTTATTTATTTTGTTATCATGACACAAATCTGTCATTTTATCCTTGGATATTAATTGAAATATTTAACATATGTCCTTATAGTTTTTAATTTAATTTGTATATTTTCTGTTTTCACTTTAAGTTTAGTTAAAGTATCAGTAATTTTGTTTGTTTATTACTTTTTTAAAATCGGTATTGTTTTTTTTAAGTGTATTTAGCTTTAATACTTAAAGTTAAGCTAAATGAAAAAGAAGAAATTGATTTGGCAACTAGCTGAAATAAAATAAGTAAGTTTTTAAAATATTTTTATATTGATTTTGATTTTAGTTAATGTTTATTTTATTTAAAGTAACCGACGCTCACTAAGGGACTTGTTTAGTAAGATTTTATCCTGAAAAGATTTTATATTAATTTAGATTAATTAAAAAAATCTCGTATAATTTTATCTGCTGTATTTTTGTGCTTGCTTGGTTTTATTTTGTGTTTGTAAATCTTGTATTATTCCAATTCAGTTTTTGTCATGAAGGTAGCCTTAGAGTCTGACATGGCAATAAAAATAAACGACTAACTAACTAATTTAAATTAACTGAATAAAAAAAAAATGGTTTTAGTTAACTATAATAAGCCTTAACTCAATGTCTTGATTTCATCAGTCAATTTGAAAAGCAAATAAATAACTTACTTTTAAATGCTTGAGTACAATTAAAAAGTTTAAATAGTTTGACTTTTAATTAAGTCAAATTTTGACCCCATATTCATACTTTAACTTGAGTAGATCTCGCACCCCTGGAAGTGGTGGTTGTCCATGGCACTGAATATGAATGTGTTTTTTCCTCGCAGGAGTCTTACTGATAGCTTCTGATGAGCGCTGCTGGAGGCGCACTAATGATCTCGCCGGGTGTCTTCACAGCTCCAGGTTGAGACACATTAATGTAGATGGGCGACTGTGGATATATGTCGGCCCCGGAAACGTTCCTGTGATTCATGTGAGGAGCAATCATAGATCATTTCAGGTGTTCCGGAGCGGGCAGGCAATCTGATAATGAACACATGGAGGGGTGTCAGGACGGAAGGATGCAAATGATGCCGGCATCAGTAGGGGCTTTCACGCTCGGGATTAAACATAGCTTTTAACGTGTTTATCATTAACGCAACATGTTTGAAGACCCAACGATAGCAATATGACCATCAATGGGGAATCACTGAATCTTGGCTACCAACCAGGATTTAACAGCGTGGTATTAGTCACACAGTGTCACGGAGTAGCACTTTAATATTACAGTAACATTATAGTAATGGAGCACCTGTACTGAGAGCGGTTCACATCCCACTCGCTCACTTCACGTCCATTTGCTCTTTTCTCTTGGCACACTCCATAAATCTAGAAAAGTGCTTAAACTTTTTCCAGGTGGCGTACAGCTGCTATATACGGACCACCTAACAACCCCAACTACATAATTACAAATTATGTGCAAATGCTTAGATTATACCCTATATTTTGAAATGGCATCACTATTACTAATCTGTAATTTTGGATCATTACTTACTTAGATGGAGATAGATATCGGTAGATAGATATAGATAAAGAAAGAGAGAGAGAGAGAAAGAGAGAAAGAAAGAAAGAGAGCGAGAGAAAGAAAGAAAACAGGTAATCTGTAATTTTGGATCATTACTTACTTAGATGGAGATAGATATCGGTAGATAGATATAGATAAAGAAAGAGAGAGAGAGAAAGAGAGAAAGAAAGAAAGAGCGAGAGAAAGAAAGAAAGAGAGAAAGAGAGAGAGAAAGAAAGAAAACTAGCTAGCTAGACGGGCCAAAATTTAACACGATTAATTTATAATTGTTATGAGTTAATTTATTTATTCATTGGTCTATTTATTCATTCATTGGTGCTATTTGTGAAATAATACATTTATATGTATATTTAATATATGTATGTATTAATAAATGTGTTATTATTAATAAATATATAAACAAATACACCACTACTACTTCTACTACTAATATATTTGAATAATAATACAATTATTATTGATGATGATAATATATTAAATATATGAAAATAAAAATATTTCAATACATATACACTATTAATTGTACAAGTACTTGTTATAGGATTTAATCAGTTTATTCATGTAATGTTGGTGTTTTTTAATTAAATAATACATTTGTGTATGTTGAATATATTTGTGTTAAGAAATGTATAGCCTAATTATAAATATTTTAAAAATAATAAAATAATCATCTTCATCATCAATGATTTATATCTGTATTAAATAGAAGTAATGAAATGAAATATTTATTATTTTTATATACCTTTAAGCAGTTAATTCATTGTTAGTTGTTTTGTCATAATAAATATTTAATATTTGTATATATTTCTAAATATATTTAATAGATTTGAGAAAAAAATCGAAAGTTGTTTATTTTACATTTGATATTTCTAAATAAATAAATAAAATATTCCATCAGAATACTACTTAACCATTTTTATACTTTCTCAGACCACAGTTTGAGAACCACTGATCTATATTCTGTCACTTCCTTTTTCATGGCAGTAGGTGAGGGTTTACTGCTCTTTCATTTCAGATAGACTCCCTCACTTTACCATTACATCCCACATGATCTCCATTTAAGGGGAATGCAGGCCGAACACAACTAAAAGCTTCTTTTCCCCAGTGAAGATGAGTCAGACCCAGCTGGTACCAGCCGTGCCCTGGGCTGCCTCAACAAAGCTCCAAATCCTCCTGCTGTGGCTCACATTCACTTTGCCCATCCTTACTCTCCCCTCCTCACTTTTTCCACGAAAAGCTTTTTAACCTCAACGGTCTTGGCCCACTGCAGTAGGAGTGGGCTGAAATGGAGACTGGCTGCAAGATTTAAGGCACGTTCACCTCTATTTGTCCCCATTTCTTGGAAGGGAGTGCATCTTTTCCAGCCTGAAGGATGATGGGGGCTGTTTCTTGCCTTCATTTTCAACAGCAAGGTGTTGAGAACATGGCTTCTTTCTTCTTTCCTTCCTTTACGCTTTGCATTTTAGTGTCCAAATGCATCAGTACTCTGCTGCTGTGGGCATGCTGAGTCATTTGGCCATTAAAATAATTATCTCTGTAATCATGACATGATTTCAGATGATTGGCCCAATGGGGGAAAATAGTGTGAAGTGCCACCAGTTCTGGGTAACGTTGAGGCTAAATGTTAATTTCTGGACAAAAATGCATTATTTTACAAGTGACCTCTAGTCTTTGGTCTAATTTTGACACGGGCACAAGAGAGCCACTAGTTTGAGGTGATGTTTTGTGGGGGTGAATTAATGTAGCACTAGGCTAAAAGAAAACTTGTGTATATGTAGGTGCTTTATTGTTTCTGTTTATGTGACTTGTCAACACTGAGGTTACAGAACACAATTTAAGATGCACTAAAGCCTTACTTAAGCCTGTAATTATCAAGGTAGATACACATTTAGATGAGAGATGCACTCTGGGTAATTACATCCCACCACCCACACGAAGCATTATTTTGTAGCACACCCACTTCTCTTATTGTCGGAGCACTCAACACAACTCTGACCTGTCACGGTAAAGCTCTCCCACAACGAGCAGAGAAAGAGAAAATGAATGCCAACACAGTGGCATCTCTCAGAAAGCCGCAAATCTGATTTAGGGGTTGGAACGGGTCATTTTTTTTTAGATTCATGCACTGTTCGCTCGATTGCTAAAATTATGTTCAGTAAGGTTTCTGTGTGTAGCTCCAATGTGTCACAGATTGAACAAAAGAACGCCTTAGGCTTTGGCGTATTGCTGTTTGGTGACCTTTCTTTCAGAGTGAAAGGAGAAAGCAAGATCGAAAAAAAAACAAAAAAACAATTTTGTTACTGTCACAGTCTTCAGCGGGTGTGCCCAGGATGGCCACCAGATGACTGTGTTCTGTGAGCACATGGCTTGTGTTGTGTTTGTTTGTTGCCATGTGCTCTCTCCTGTCTATTGTCTGACCCCGCCCATCTTGTTACCCCATTGTTTAAGTTGCTCCACCTGTGTCTCCCTCGTTAGCCTCCTCGTTTGGTTTCCCATTTGTTCTCCTGGTGTCTGTAATCCTGGGCTGATCCGTCATAGTATCTTGAAATGTGAACAGTGATGTTTTTAACTGTTTTACAACATGCCTTCAAATGGAAAAATCCTTTACTCACTTTGTTGGTGAGTCTTATTTTGAGTTTTAAGAACGTATTTTAGCATCCCAAGTAATTTAACCATCTGGTTGTTTTACGTTCCGAATTTTTAAATATTTTTTACTTCATCAGAATGGTGCACAACTTGGTGGCATTTGTGGCACTAGTTACATAAATGCCAAAAAAAAATTATATATATGTATATATATATATATGTATATGTATATATATGTGTGTGT
>NW_015628519.1:92445-109179 GCF_001515625.1 Sinocyclocheilus rhinocerous
AATTTACAGCGTCATATAACTTAAGTACACACACACACACACACATTATCATACACAGACATGTTTCAAAGGTCATAGATGTTTTTCAAATAACTTGTTCATGTCTATTAGACACATGGAAAAAAAGAACATAGAAATACCAGGTTCCCATTACTTCTCTTTTTTTGCACTGAGCAATTTACTTGCACAAGCCTGTTTACATTATTTGCAGGACAGGACAGGACAGCTCACTTCTTCTGAACATGCAAAATGTACATTTATTATTTATTATTACATTTGTGCACAAAAATCCTGATTTATAATCGAACCGTCGTCTGATGAAATCAAATACACATAAGATAAAGACAATAGCTGTGTTGTGATTTCGACTATACTTGCATGTAAAACTAGAGAAGCAACATAATATCTGGTAAGGTTTAACTCATAGGCGTAATTTGCGGGTGGGACGGGTGGTACATGTACCCGCCACTTTTTGCCAGGGTCGATATTGTCCCTACCACTTTTTGAAAGTAAGAAATAATGAATCCATCTTTTTTTTTTTTTTTTTGTCTTAAAAGGTGTGATGTAAGTATAGATGTAAGCTAAACAGACAATTATATTTTATTGTAAAACCTGACAAGATCGTAAAAATAAAAACGTGCTCCTGCAACCAACTGAGAAAGTTCATTGCAAAAGAGCGACCAGTGGGAAGAATGAGTCTGGAGCCCTGAATTGCCAGCTCCCTCTGTCAATGATCTAGCACCCCCTCAGCACCTGTGTTCAAAATTATCTGGCACGGCCCCTGGTACATCGATGTATTTTTGAAAAGCAAAAATTAAGTTTGTCCAACTCTAAACCCAGTCCCCAAGTAAATTAGTTTATTAAATAAAAAACTAGAAAAACGAGTTGCGCGGTGTCCCCACCACTTTTCAAAGCAAAGTTACGCCACTGGTTTAACTAAAAGCGCTGCTCCTCTCAGACGCTCGTGGAACAGAGCAGACGCAAAACCTCGCGTTCGTGCGGCAGTACCGGCGAGTCTCAGAAACTAAATAAGGTTTGTCCAATTATGTGTTATGTATTGTTGCTGGGCGCTTTTTTGAAAAAAGTCTCAATCTAGTTGGCAGCACCCACTGTCAGCATCTCCATTTCTCCAACTACAGGCTAGGCAACGGGTCAAACAGAAAATGCGTGCTGCGTTAATCGTGCGTTAATAAAATTAGTGCCATTAAAATGAGTTTGCGTTATATATATATATTTATTTATTTGAAAAGGCTAAATGCTCTTAAAAATGTCACACTTGTGATTTTAGTGGTCAAAAATTGCCACCATAGGAGATGAAAGGGAAATGTGAAAATACCATGTACTACAATCCTCTAAAAATACAAAATATTAAAGAAATATATTATTAATACAAATGTCACATTTATGTAATGCATATGTAACAATCAGTCCACTTCCAGACAGTTGTTCTTTTCTTTTCCTTGGTGCACTTTTTTCGTTCTGGATTTGCTTTGATTGTATTGATATGATTGCTCTGATTGTAATTAAAATGTGTACATCACAAAGCACTTTTTTCAGAATATTCAAAGCATTTTTGGGAAAAAAGAAAAACTCTACATAGAGAGTGAAAGCAGGAACTTTTCCTGAGAATGACTGGCTGGTTTCTCAGGTTAATGTCAAGTCACCTTTATTTATATAGCGCTTCATACAATACAGTTTTTATCAAAGCAGCTTCACAGTAATAAACATGGAAATAACAGAATCAGTGATGATAAAAATCCAAATTCTGCAAAGCTGCTCCCAAAAGACAACTGTCACAATTAAGCTCCAGTAGGTTTAGTGTTGATTCAGTTCAGTTAAACAACTGCATAAAGTTAATCAATTATAGAACATGTTCAGTTCACTGATGAACAGCTCAGCTGAAGACAGTAGTGTCTTTATTCAGCTCAGGTCAGTTCAATGTTGATGTAATTTAGTTCAATAACACAGTAGTTGTTGCAAAAATCAGTCAATTATGAATTTGATTTGGCTATAAAGCAGCACTACAGAAGCCAATAATGTCATTAATCAACTCAATTCAGTTATCAGTACCATCAAATCAATGAACTTACTTTATATTAAGTGTCTTTGAAATCCCAATAAGTTCTCCTCTGGCTTAAACGAATGAACACTTTGTGATTAATGAGGTGCAAGTCAAATTTGTAGATTGATGTTATTCAGTGAGATGTGTATAGTAGTTCATTCATTGTGTCATACATTTTATACTTTACAATGTCAGTGTGAACCAGTATACAGTACACAGCTAGTATAGGGCCAGTCATGAGTTTGCTGTATTCCTGAAGCATCTGTGTTTTTCTTTGGTCTTCAGAGGCATGCACTGCCAGTGTACCTGTGAGAGCACTGTTACCGACAGTGTCACTGTCTGATATAACTGATCGGAGAGTTGTCAGAGAAGAACAGAAAAAAAATTCAGGTTCTGACCTAGCATCCACTGTGTAAATCTTTGTAGACACACTGTCACAGCATCTCCCAGTCCATACTACAAGATCTAAACCTTTTGAATCATATTCTGTCCACTACAGGTCCTCTAGGAAATGTTGTAGACAGTCTGTGAACCATCAGTTGCACAATGTGTTTTTACCCCCAGGCAAAACACATAACAAAGAGAAAATGATTGACAAACTTGTACACCTGCACTTTTTAATAGAGTATCATTTTTTAAAACAAATGCAGTTTAATTTATTAGTCCTTTCATTGCATGTAGTTCTTTATCATTAAAATTATTTGTATGTGCCGAATGATTGATTGATCTTTCTTTCTTAGGGTATGTTGACACGACTACGATGTACTAAAACAGACATGTTTTTCTTTTGTGTTTTTCCACGTACAGACGACTACATTGTCAAAACAATCCCCATTCACACGAATCTGTGAAAACGGCTAAAAATGCTGTATTATGCTTGCCAGGCCAATAGTTGGCATTGTCAATTCGTAAAGAAAATTACACAACACGCATGCACATTGTTACGGGGCTGACGAGACGTGAGACGTGCGGATCCATGTGCAAGCTTTATTTAAAGCAGAGAGGTCAGAAACATAGGCTGGGTCGAACCATGGCAAACCGGTATATGGCGGACAAGACACAAGAATAGTCCTAGGGCTAGCAAAGGTCAACGAACGGCGAGTTTTTCAAAAGTTTGCGTTTTCAGGTCCCCAAAACGCAACTGCTGTGTAAATGAGCAGCCAAAACGCATAAAAATGACAGTTAGTTGGAAATTGTTTTGTGTAATCTTAACTTGAACTTAACCCTAACAACTTCTCTTTTAACGTATATTTTCTTATTCTTTCTTACTCTTTTTTTTCTTTCTTTTGTATATTTTCTTTCTTTCTTTCTTTTGTCTATTTTCTTCTTGCTCTTTCTAACTTATTTTCTTACTCTGATCTTCTTTTTCTTCCTTTCATATTTAGTCTTTCTTTCTTTCTTTCTTTCTTTCTTTCTTTCTTTCCTTTGCTCTTTTGATGAAGCTAAAGTTTTTTTTGCTCAACCTATAGCAGATGTGTTTATTTTGATGTGTTTGGTTTTACTTAAAATATTTTATTGCTAAAATAGGCTGTTATTAGGCAACCGTGAAGCTGTGAAGCTGACATACAGTAGTCAAGCTGTCAAATTGGCTAATGAAAGATGTGCTTATTAGTGGTAGATGAGTGTTGATTAAGGGTGTCACTTATAGCAACAAATTCTTTGCTTACTTATTCAATCTCAAAAGGCACACACAATTTGGAAGATGTCGCAAAACACAGAGACTTTAATTGGCATTTCTTAGCATAGCAGATGAACTTTTGTTTGCACGTCTAAAAATGTTCTGGTATGAACGGCAAATGTGCGAAACAACAACTTGGTTCCTGCATAACCACCATTTGAACATCTTCCGAAAGTATTATGATGGTGTGTTTACACGTGAATGTGTGGCAACACATTCGTCAAGGGCTAAGATAGCGGCCAATGCAATTATCTGTCTGAGTGATTCCCTGTCATCAGACCCTCATTCGGTGCAATACAGACTTTTCCATTATGTCGTGTTATTTGCATGTTTTTCATTCACCTAAAATTGATGTTAAATTGTTTTTTCCATCCACCTCATCTCCAATTCAATAACAAAATCAAACTTTTCTCTCCGCCGTGCAGCGTTCTGTCAGAGAGGGTCAGGAATCAGGCTGATAAACAATTATAATTTTTTTTTTTAAAGCGCTGTTTGTCTGTACCAGGCCTATTGAGGAAACTTTAAAATGCATAAAGCTTCATGCCTCCGTCAACAGTCGGGACCTAAGCGTAAGTCTGTTCAAGTAGATTAGAGGCAAAATGATTGTATTTTATCTCTTTGAGATCATCAACGGAGATTGTAATGCTAAAGCTCTATTGTTACTTTCAACCTGACAGCTGATAAAAAACATGGCAGCAACAATGCCCCTGTCGAAGAGCATTCTGTTTCCAAATGCATGCCATTTCCTTGTGCCGTATCCAATTATGTTGAGACGCAGTTTCTAAAGGATGAACATTTGGCTGTTATGCTAGGGCTGAGACGACGGTGGTTAGTGGCACGGTGATAGGTCACAGCAATTTTAACTGTTGTGGATTGTTCGCTAGCTTCTGGAACATATGGCGCTAGTATGTGAACCCTGGAAGAGATTGTTTTAATTTGCTCTCCTTCTCTTCATCTCTATCTCATTAACTCTACGCAGTGCTAGCCATCCGCTCAGAATTGCATAGACTGGCACGGGGGTCACGGGAGAGCGCGTGGCTGTCATGGAGGAGCACTTTCTTGCTCTCACGTGAAGCTACCCAGCTGTTCGCCTCCTCTGTGATGTTGCCTATTCAGGGATCACAGGTCAGACAAGTTCCATTCTGTTCCTTACAGCTACGCTGCTCTCTTTTTACCTCAAACTTAACTCTTAAGATTGTATTTTTGTTCAGATGAGTAAATAAGAAGAAAACAGTATGACAGAATCTCTACAGGATGTGTCTCAGCACAAAACCGAAAAATATCAAAATAGAGGAACACCCGCAATACAGCCACAACTATTTCATTTAGAAAATTAATTGTTGCCCTCCCACTCCTTGATTTTGGTGTAATGAGTATGCAAATGAGCTTGTGACATTTATGCTATTACACTGTTAAGGTCTGTGTGTTTAATAGAGTTAAGCTTGTATTCTGCAAATGCTGAGGCTGATGGAACTGAGTCTGGGTGGCGTCGACAGTTCAATAATATGACACAGGAAAGGCAATCAAGCTCATTAACTGAAACGCAATGATAGCTCACAGGATTCATAATTAAACATGATTATACACACATAAAATAACAGCTGTGACATCACTGGTTTATTAGCCAAGGGCAAGCTTACCTGTTGACAATCCCTCAGGCAACAAGAAAAACTGGTTGAAGGTTGAATGTGTGTGTGTTGATGTGGGTCAGCTTTTGCCTACATTTGGGGACCGTGTGTGTGTGTGTGTGTAAACAAGTAGTAAACCTCTGAGATTACTGGTGATGAATGCCAAAATGTCTGCAATCTTCTTTCATTGTCCTTTGTTTTTAATAGAATAATTCAAAGTGTCTGGGGTCTTGTTAAATGCAATGCTTCTCGATAAAATTAGTACGCTGAGACAGATATACAAAAATACAGTAAAAACAGTAATATTGTGAAATATGGCACGGTATTTATATAATACAGCAGATTTAGTTTTTTTTTTCCAGAAATCAAAATATGTGAGTGTTTTTGCTTTTTTTTTATGCCTCTCTAGCATTCTAAATGTACAGCTGTCCCACTTTTTGCTCTTTTGCGGATATATTATAATTCAGTTTCCCCTCTCCTTGATTTCCAGACGATGTGTAGGGCCTACTGAATTTGCCATCTACAAGGTTCATTGAGAGAAGTTTCTCTCTCTCGCTTTCTCTATCTGTTTCTTCCACTCTATGATTCACTCTCTTTGAGTTGGTCTGTAATGGCAGATGGTAGGACATGAATGACAATGGCAGAAAATGGATGTAATCACAGATATGAAAATCATACATTTAGTTTGGAGGGTATTTATTCCTACTCTTTGTTTGTTTTAACATTTATTCTCTTTTTCACACTTTGACTTATTTATGCAGCTTTCAGTTTGTAGCATTTACTGGCTCGTGTGACATTTCCAGTACGCTGCTGACAGTGTTATCTTGTTCTCCCAAGCAAAGAAACTAAATGGCCAAATGACCTGAAGATACCTCTATAAAAGTTATACACCTAGTACTGAAGTGTTCTTTTGTAAGTCCTTCTGCTTTATAACCCTGTTTGCTTCTTTTTATGGCTAATGGCATAATTTCCGTGAGTCTGTCTCGCTATGTTATAGAGCAATTTTAAAAGCACTTTTTGGCTGATTTTGTAAATGTGTTTGTCTGAATTCCCTGCTAGGTGACAATGGAAGCTATTCATTTAATTTATGTAGTAAACAAATATATTGTACAAGCCTTATCTGCAGATTGTGGCTTTTCGCTGACAAAATATTCTGTCTCGGTCCACTCGCTTCAAAGTCTTTTTCCATTTGGCCCACTTGTTGAAGTCGAACAGATCTGGTTTATCATGTTTTTATGCACAGCAGTGTAAATATTCATAGTTTTTGAAGCAAAATCATTGTGGTTAAGGACTGTTTAAATACTTCGGGCCAATGAATGCTGGAATCTGATTGGCTGACGAACATTCTAAGTTGTGCAATTATTTTCAGGGAAACGCACGGCAAAAGTAGTTCCAGCCAGGTCTTGCCCGGATTACATGTCCAGATCACTTCACCAAACGATTTCAGTTATTTCAAAGGTCCTTACAGCTTACAACAGCAAAAAATCCAAAGCCCACAACAACACTGACCAAGCAAATAAATATAACGATATGATCGAAAAGTATCCAGCGAAAGCTAGCGAAAGTAAATGATATGATATATCAGTGTTTTTGCCACAAAATGATTATGTACGGAAAGCACACGCTATTTCTCCCACTCTCTCTCCCTTACAAACGCACACAAAGAAACATACACACGCATAGAAACGTGTTGTTAGTGCTGCTCTGCCAATTTTATCTGTAAATAGTTGAGCAACTTAAAAGCTACATGTCATTTCTCAATAATAACGGCACTGTTCTAGAAGAAGATGAACTTGCAGTTTTACTAGAAACGCTGCTGCCGATCACCACAGACTCAGGTTATTCAAACATGCGTAATCTCTCTCTCTCTCCTCTCTCTGTCTGTCTAATAACTTCATTATTAACTACTGCATTAGTCTGCTATCAACGGCTCAAGCCTCCGTTGCTAGGTCTAAAATTACGTTTTGGAATTAGAAATGGAGGTGTTGGATGAAATATGTAAGAAATTATTCCTACTCACAAGAGTGATTTAAGGACAAAAACCTGACGAATGTCTGAACAATATTTGAGCTGTGGTAGCAGTATAAGTGGAATAATTGACGACAGTCTGTTGAATTATTAGAAAATAATGCACAACTGAGGTGGTGATGTGACCATGATACAAAGTGCATTATTGTGTGCATTATTTTCTAATAATTCAACGGCCCGTCGTCAATTATTCCTTACTTATCTAACTGATTGATTGATTACCCAATACCTAATTCATCTTTTTATCAATCATAGCTTCCATTCGCATACAAATGATGCATTCACTCTAGTAAAACCAACATCTGCTGTAACTGATTAATGACTGCAGCTGCAAATACAGTTAAATTGTCACAGTTAGGTGTAAAAACTGTGTTGTTTTTCAGTCTGGGCCATGAGCCAGAACAACACAGCTGTGGTTCAGTGTGTTGATTGAATAAGATGTCCTGAGCATCACACACAATGTAGCTGTGAATTTGCAGGCAGCTATTTTTAATCAATACTACTGTATGTGTATGCATTGCATCTGAATGGGTAATATTTTCAAATGCTTTCATTTCATAACTGTGTCAGCCATTTTAAGTATTGGCCTAGCGTAATGTCATGACTGTAAAGTGGAACTGAGAACTACAAAGACGGAATTGCTTTCATCCTCAGCCGATGTATGGCCACATTTAATACTTCACACTTTGAATGGCCCTAATCCTCTTGATGGGAGACAGGCATGTATATAACATACCAAAAAAAGAATTTCCTTGAAGTGGTCTTCACTTTCAGCACAAAAATGAGCCTGTTTAACGCCTCTTTCAGCTTGAAGCCAGAACTGAGCTAAGTCTCCTATTAATCTGTAGGGTTGCGAGTGTGGGTGTCCAGATGGCTGAAATTGCATCATGTATTTCTTGTTTATCTCTGACTCACTTTTCCGTCTACACTTGAACAACAGGGGGATTGCTTCAGAGAAGGGCAGTGATCAGAGAGATCTTTGATAGCTAATGCACCACTGGACTGTTTCGAAGCCCCATATGACACACTCCTCTCCATTACTGCGCTAACTCTAGCAGCGCACTTTGTAATGCAAATACACCATTATATATTTCCGCAGCTCAATTACACTCAGTCTTGATATGAGCGGGGAGAAAAAAAGAAACTATTTTGACGAGCCATGGCGCTAACTGAGAAAGTCACCCGTAACGATTCTCTTCAAAAATCTCTGCGAACGTTTGAAGTTCTGCCAAGTAGAGTTGAAATGGGCTGTTTTTTGCCTTCTCTCCCCTTCTGGGTCACACTCCAGAGTGTGGAAAGTCAGCAGAATCAGCAAGAGCCTCCAGGTCGCTAGCTGTCCGAGATGCAAAAATGAAAGATTCTGTCCATTTTTAATTAGCCCTTGAGATAAACCATCAGGCGCTTCGCTTCTTTTTCATCTCACGAGCGGCCATTTTCTTCTCCGCTAATGCGCTGAGTGGTGCAGGAAACTCTAATGTCTTAATTACAGGAGCGGCTGATAGCGATAACAGCCTCCATAGCCCTCAGAAATAAAGAGCTTATGTGCGCACGCAAGCACGGGCGCAATGTGAAAGCAAGGTGAAGCAGATCTCGATGTGGTAAACAGCACAAGAGTTGACGACTCTTTAGTCGGCATTGACCTGGGGAGAAGGAGAGAAGAGAGCTCTGGCGATGGGAATGATTTCAATTACCTTCTCTTAGGAGCAGCAGGCCATAAATCTCTCTCCTCTATCTTAATCACCTCTGCAGTGAAGCCCATAGTCAATCTGTTGCAGACACAATCAGTCTACATGAACACTTCATGTCAGGTTTAAACCCTGTCTGCAAGCTACATCAACACAATTTAATTGGGCTGCAAAAGCTGTGTGCGCCAACATCTCAACCGTGTTTTCGCACGCTGTGAATTCAGCGTGGAGCGACTGCTCATACTTAAGTTTCTTTTGATCGTAAACCCAGGCAAAAAATGTCTTTGGAATAAAAAGTGGTGGTTTTTTTGGGGGGTGGGGTGGGGGGGTTGTTTTTCACTTCACCCTTTCTCATCTATTAACATTTGCTAGCATGCTGAAAAGTGGTTAGTTTATAGAACAAATGTATAGTTAAGACCTTCTGTTGTGTATGTAACTCTGTTGTGTATGTAACTCCGACTTGGAATTTCCAACTTTTTTGGGGGGAAAAGTCTGAAGAAGGCACTTGAAGTTGGATTTGAAAGGACTTCAAAACTTGTGATAATTCGTAATTTACAGTTGTGGATGTGTGATGGGTGTGTGACTAGTATTTTTATTGGTAACTTTAAAACTATTAAAATAATTTTCGTTAATTGAAATAAATAATATATGTTGATTTGATAATAATAGATGATAATGGATGATAAACATATATAAAAATGGAATAAAATTGACAAAAACTAGAAATGTTACCTTGGCAACTAGTTGAAATAAAGTAAACTAAGTACTAAAATGACTAAAACTAGAAATGAATTAAAAATAATTTAAAGGGCACCTATTATGCAAAATCCACTTTTACATAGTGTTTGGACATAAATGTGTGTTGGCAGTGTGTGAACACAACCAACCTACAATGATAAAAATCCACCCATTCCTCATTTTTTAATCCCCATTAAACCAACCCTGCATCCCAATGTGCATACTATCCACCCTATCTGCCCTAAATAGTATTGAAAATGACTAATATCACATAGAATTTAGCACGGATAGTGTGCACATTGGGACGCAGGCCAAGTCAATCTCATAGGCCTGCGTTTTGATTCTCATGCAGTGTGACGTCACATTTCGTATAGGGCATTGATTGACAGCCCTGCATTGCTATAGTTAAAGCCCTCAGCGGTTACACTGTCCTCCATTTTCTCCGCGCTCCAGCAGCTGTAACATCAACAAAGGGTGCTTCTCAAATGGAAGGCTGCGTCCTTCCTAGTTCAGTCCTTCAGAGTCTTGTAGGCTAGAGTCCTCCTCGGCATTAAATGCTAGAATGAGACAGTCTAGTAAGTGCATGTGGCTACGTCACATATGTTCCCGCCCTCACCGTCACAGCACAAAAACACTAATAAAACTTAGTTTTGGAAAAATACTTTGTATTACAAACCTTTATATTATTTTGCTTTCTATTAATGGAATACAATGAATCACAGTCGTAGTCTCCCCGTGGCTTAAATTATTGGCAGTTTAGCGTTTAGTAAGTAATTTACACCAAAACAAAAGATAACATCTATCCTTTCATGTCCGAAAACATTATTTTTGTCTTACATTGCATAAAAAATTCAGATAAGCTCAGTACTGACTCGTTTTTCGTCAGTTTATTTTCATGAAATGGAATGGGTACAAAGGATTGTGGGTGATTGAAGGTCACGGAGGACACATCCCATGCATCCTTCAAATTCAGCTGAATGAAGGACGCGAAACGAAGACTGCCTTCCAAGGATCCTTCTGATTGAGATGGCCTTCAGCGACATTTGATGGCGTGGCAGCCAACGAAGGCTGCCTTCCAAGGATCCTTGCGATTGAGACGGCCTTCAGCGACGTTTGATGGTGTGGCAGACGAGATATGCAGCCTTCGGAGGATGCAGCATTCCATTTGAGAAGCACCCAAAGTCTCGCAAGCAATCCCGGTGCTCTGTGTTTGGATGTAAGACTGAACATAAGAGTCTTCATTTTCTCCCAACATCTGAGCTGCTGAGGACGCTGTGGATTACTTTAATTTTTCAAGGTTATGCACCTCAAAATCTACCTAAATACGTGTATCACTCCAGACTCCTTTGTGAATGTCATGTCGTTACAGTGCTTAGCGTTTTTTTTTTTTAAAGGTTTATTTATGGCGTTTTATGCCTTTATTTTGATAGGACAGTATAGGTTGACAGGAAGTGAAGTGGGTGAGAGAGAGGGGGATGGGATCGGGAAAGGTCCGTGAGCCGGGACTCGAACTCGTGACACCGAAGTGCAAAGGTACTGTATGTCGGCGCGCTGCCCACGAGGCCATCGGCGTCGACAGTGCTTAATGTACGCACACAAATACGGTTAAAACGCTAAGTACTTTTAACTGATCAGCGCCGTGCGTCTGAGATTAGTTCGCGCCGTTTGTAGCGTGAGATTCGTTCGGTCGCGCGGCTCGGTCCATTGATCCGATGACAGGTCAGCGCGGCGCGAGCTCTGTAACATTGCGCTGTTTCGTCCCACTTTCATTGCATTTGGCTTCCCATATGTACGGCTAAACACTGGTTCTCTCACCCTCAGTTATGTTGCTTCTACCGGCTGTTTAATGCTGTAGATATGCAATGCAGAGAGATGTATACTCGACGCCCTCTTCTGGAGATGGGACCGGAATATGCAGCTCATTTGCATTTAAAGCGATACACTCCAAAACAGCTCTTTTTTAGACACACCCCAAAAATGACATTTTCCAGCTGTTATAATAAATGATCTGTCGGGTATTTTGGGCTGAAACTTCACAGACACATTCTGGGGACACCCAAGATCAATATTACATCTTGTAAAAAGGGGCATAATAGGTGCCCTTTAACGCTAAATAGAAATAGACAAAAGCACATGACAGACTTACTAAATGCAAATTAAAACGAATGACTGAAGAACTGAAGATATACAGTAAAAATAAAAAGTATTAATAAATATTATAACATACAAATATAAGATAAAAAAATTATACTGTTTCAGACCCAAAGAGATATACAGTTACTGATAAAACCTTTACTTATCCAAATTAAATGTGTACATGAGTCAAAGCTCCTGTCTTACACTGCACAAAGTATTTTTCCAGTTAAAATATAAAAAAAAAGTATTTCAAACAAAATAGATTTACTTGAAGTACTGAATAAGATATGAAGACATGTTTTCAGAGATTGTATCTTTTTATAAAAATGTCTTTTGTTTTGTTGCACAAGTAGATTAATTATAAAAGAGAGAGAAAATTCTGCCAGAGAAAATGTGATATCTTATATTGTTTCTCAAGTAAATTTATGCTGTTTTTAAAAGATTTTTTATTTATTTATATATATATTTTTAGTGGAAAACAAGTCACAAAAGACTAATTAAAAACTCATTAATGAGTAATTATGTGCAGTATACAAATCTCTTTGCAGAAGCAGGTGTGTAAAACACTGTAACTAAGCTTATATCATAGTTTTGCACCTGCAAAACAAATTACAACATTACGTAGCATTTTTATTGTTTGCAATTTCTTTGCTAGGATATTCAGGTGTTGAACACCTGAAAAACTAGCGCTTTTGACACAACACAACATGAAACACAACATTTTCCTTCAAAATCTGTGTTTTGTTTGAAGTGAATGTTCTACTAGTGATCAATGTGATAGTGTGTGACAGTGTAGCCCCATTGAAACCCTTTGCTGTGTGTAAGTTATATGGTGACTATTAAATGTTACATGAATGTGCTAAAAGTCAAGAGAAGAAGAGCAGCCTCTTCATGCCATGCCACATTACATGTAATGGACTTTTTGCATAGACTATGGTACTCAGAAGCCAGCCTTGTTATCAAGAACAGTATTATTTTATGCTATTTTTGCTATGGTTATTTTCTTCCAGCATGTGCCCAGTCTTTGCACGTGGCTAGCAACGTGACAATATTTTTTGTAATACTGATGCTTGCAACATATTACTTTTGCTACTTGGGGTTAGATTCCTGAATGCATTGTAATGTGAAAAAATTAAAAAATATAATTTATACTTGCTTTAGGCTTCTATAAGATATATAGCACTTAATAAATACCATATTCCTGTCCTGTAGCATCAACATTATCAGAATTTCTACATTTGTAGGTTGCAAAAAGCTATTTATTTATTTATTTTGCATGTTATCCATCTTCATCAGCTCCTAAAAAGTCTGCTCTTTCTCCAGTCTTTGTGCTTATCATTGGCTGTGTGTTCCAGTATTCTGTTTCATCATGGTCACTCTCCAGTGGGCCGTTTTGTGTGTTTGGGGCAGTGTATCCTTTCCACCCCAGAGGCACGATGACAGTGATGAAGAGGGCAGCAGTAACCTCACCAGGACCGCCATGGCCTTGGGAGGACCGCTCCGCTCTGCAGGGTGCCCAGTAATTTTCTATGCCGGTCTGGCAGGACACACACACACTCAAGACAGCAGGGTTGCCAAATACACGGTTATACAAGCAAACAGGTCAAGAGACAGGTGATTATTATGTTTTATGTTATACAACAGATTTTATGTTGTGTTATTATTATGTTTTATATTTTACAGTTATACAACTAAATGTTTTTTTTGAAGTTGAAAAAAAATGAGGAAAGGATTTCGTAACAGGACTTGACACTGTCATGGTCAACCTGATCTCATGATGAAAATGTACCTGTGGGAATTTTTTCGCAAGACGCGAAATACGTATATACCGCCATGTATGTTTCGTAACATATTCAAAGTCCACTGAGTGGCGCTAAAAGAGTGTTCGTTTTTTTTCCCCGGAACCATAGACTGTATAAAAACATGGACGTAGTGTCCGTGACGTCACCCGTAGGCTCCTGAAGAGCGTTTTTGAAGCTCAAAGTGGGCGGAGCGGGCCGTTGCCATCTTGGCAGCGCGTCACCGCGCGTCACTCCCGGATAATCGAAAATGGGCAAAAAGGCGGGAGCTGGTTGCTGAAGCCACGCCCACCTAGCTCAACGGCAGTGTCAGCAGCGGCAATCCACCTGTCACTCAAGTGGTCACTCCTTTTACGTGCTTAGTCTTCTTTTGTACAATTGGAACACTGACAACACAGATTGGTTTTAGTAAATTTAATGAGTGACTTACATTTTAAAGAAATTTGCCAGGTATTTACTTTACCAATGAATATAGTTCCAAAAAAGCCAAAACATAATTGCAAATCTAGCAATACATTAGTGGTGTTTTGTTTCTGAAAAAATCCGTTTTTTAATAAATTACATTTTTTTTTTTTTGTACTTATTTATTATTTTCTCCACTGGCAAACTTTGTAATTATATATTAATATTTTATTATTAATAAAATGATTAATTTAATTAATATTCCTTATAATAATGTTTATTATTACAAATAATTGTTTAGGTCTTGAATGAATAGGGGTTTTTGAATTAAACGTTTGTTTATTTATTAGCAAACATTTATAATTATATTTTTGTATTTTTTATATTAATACACAATATTGTATTAATATTATTAATTTAATTTATATTTATTATCAGAAATTATTGCTTTGTTCCGGATCCAATCAATTTTGAATGAGTGAATGATTCAAAGACTTTCTTACAAAGACAGTCACTTATTTAATTCCAGAACTAATCAGTATTTTTGAGTGAATTGATTGAGTTAATGATTCAAATTATTTGCTTGTAAAGACAGTCACTTGTAGCCACCTACTGGGGTAACAATATAATGTCCAGAAAGCATCAAAAGGCATTAGTGAAATAACCTATTTTAATTTCTGTCAGTATATTTGCAGTTTTCCTTAACTGTTTTTGTTAATTAAAGTGGAGTTTTTATATTAATACATAAGGGGAAAATGCTATTCAAAAGAATGAATAAATTGCAGTTTTGTTGTCTTTTTCACATGATCATATGTGCCAGCCTCCGTGACTCGCCACTGCAGTCTGAGGGCATTGTGTCGGTGCTATAAATGGCCATTCACTGGTCTGATGTAATTAGAGATGGGGTGACGTTGAAAAGTGTTTCCGGTCCCTTCTTTCAGCCTTTCTGATGAAGGGAAAGGTGTGAATGGAGGTTATTTGAAAGTGAATGTCGTGAAATTGAACTTTTCTCCTCATGGATACCGCTGGCGTTTCAGACATAAATCTGTTCAGCACAATCGCTCTGCTCTGCAAAGGGGAGGCAGTAAATGTCATATTCCCCACTCCATTCTGTTAAATGCAATATGACATTGAATGCCATAAGTGGCTTTGATGTACACGCAGTTAATTCTTTCCTCATAGGTGGCGAGGGAGCGTGAGCCAGAGCAGAAATGAAGCTCTGACGTTAGCCTCTGATAAATTAGACTAATTAAAAGGATAAAGGCTGTCTTTGTCTCGCCATATTTCATAGCCCGGCCTATACAACTATTACCGGTTAATTATTTGGACATAAACTCAGTTCCTAAGGATCAGGCCTTCTTCGACATACAGGGTTAGGTTATATGGTTATATGAACCTAAATAACTATGTATTTAAAAGATATATAATAACTATGTATTCAAAAGAAAAGCCATGATCCAGTGAGTAGCAAAGACTCATAAAGAAACCTTTTTTGTCTTACTCTCAAACCATTAAGTTGCTAATGAGTTTCTTTTTACCTTGATAATTAAAAAAAAAGAAGAAAAAAGAAACGCACGCACGCACACACACACAGACAGAGTAAACCAGTTGTTGCTCTTATCTGGTCTCTCAAACCGGTCTTTTGGTTGGTTTTAGAGGGATTTTGGGTAGTTTTTTTCTACTCAGAATGGGATACTGGCTTGAGGACCAACTTGGGAGACCAGCTTAAACTAGCTAAGACGAAGAAAAAAGAAACGCACGCATGCACGCACGCACGCACGCACGCACACACACACAGACAGAGTAAACCAGTTGTTGCTCTTATCTGGTCTCTCAAACCGGTCTTTTGGTTGGTTTTAGAGGGATTTTGGGTAGTTTTTTTCTACTCAGAATGGGATACTGGCTTGAGGACCAACTTGGGAGACCAGCTTAAACTAGCTAAGACCAGCAAACCAGCTTTAGGCTGGTTTAAGATGGCCTTTCAGCCAGGTGATGGTATTATATAATATTATACGACACCAAGTGACATTTATAAATAAAAATTACAATTAAATTAAAACATTTAAAAATAAAAATAAATTATATATAATTATTATATTATATTATATTATATTATATTATTTAAAGATGCTTATATATTTATAGGACTAAAATACCTTTTTGCAGATGAAAAAGGAGGAAAGGATTTCTACTGGAGGCAACAGTACAGTAGACAATATCACTAAACGTGACATATATTGCAAAGGAATTGTGAAAATTATTAGATAGTTAGTTAGTTTAGAGAGTTAAAAATTAGGACACAATCTACTTGGATGTTTTCTTGTTGTGATTAGTGGAACATGCTAATAATATGATGATCTATTTTGTGACATGATATTTAATCAGCTGTGAAACCATTGATTAAATATAATTTAATACTTTAAGTGCCTATAAGAGAAATGAAGTTTGTCCTGAGAAATGTGTAGCGTCTGGACCAATCAAACACACAATATATATTTTGTTAGCTATATTTAACAAATACTCTGTAACACCCCTCAGTTAACAAGCCATATGAGGACCTATGGACCCTTCCCCCGAA
>NW_015628519.1:109189-124259 GCF_001515625.1 Sinocyclocheilus rhinocerous
TGTTTATTGTTTGCTCATAACTGGAGTCACTTAATCATGCAGATTTATGCTACATGCTCTGTGTAGAGTTGTACAGTAAGAAAGTTATTTCCTTTAACCAGGAAATTAACGTTCTTAGAATTGACAGACAGTTGACCCTGAGAGGTCAGCTAAATATCTACAGCGGATCTAAATATCTATAATTAATTATAACAAGTTATGATTAATTATTCATATTTCCCCATGAGCTGATTCGTTACAAATGTTTGTGCATCATTTGTTTGTAGATGCTTGATATATATTTAAATTATGTGTCCAAATACAAAGGCATATTCTGCTACAAATATTTTCTTTCCTTTAAAAGGATAATTATTTTAATAGTTTGTTGTTTCTTTTTTTTACCCCTAATAATGTAATAGTTTGATACAGCCGCATCATTTTATACTGTAGGCCACAGATAAAGTAGTGAAAAACAAACTTTAGACTTTTGTGCAGCAACCTCAGTGTGAGAAGAGGTGCGACATTAAGGGTTTCATCAGGGGAAGGTGTGTGACAAATTCCTAAATTTATAGTGTGAATCTTCATCGCTGTGTTTAGGTGTTTCAGGATGTGCAGTTTTAGAGGGAGAGAAAGAAAACTCAAATGACAGGGGCAGACAAAGAGAGCGAGAAAGTCGGGTCAGAGTAGAGGGGCTTTTCCAAGTATGTGCTTTACATGAACCTCAGCACTCGTATAAAAGTAAGTTTGGTCTCATCTTTTCACAAAGAGTTTTAATAGCGCTCAATTCTGAGGGATTATTCAGCTCAGCCTTATCTACCATCGTATTCACAGTGAGCGAGGAAAAAGACGTCGAAGCGGCCACGTTTTCTGCAGCAATCATTTCTCCCTGCTTTTTCCCGTCTGGCTGCCATGCTTCATGACTGCGCTTTTAGTCAAAGCTGGAAGGATTTAACCTGCAGCTTTGAACAGTTGTGCAAAAAGCGCTCAAAGGAAAATATGTTTGCCTAACTTTGCATGTGATCTGATTCACAATTAAAGTTACCGTTATTATTTTAACTATTTGAAATGTAAACGCAGGCGTATTTTTTTTTTTACCCGCTTTTAGGCCGTGTAGTGAAAAGTGTGGATTAGACGGGCTTCTCAGAATAGCATTATAGCTTTGGCCATGTGGCCATCTGGCAATGTAGTTCTGGTCGTATTTAATTAAACTGAGATTAAATAAAATGGGCAGATGACTAGGGATTGTAAGGGGTACAATCCTAAAGACCAAAACTATATACATATAGTAATACACAGAATTTTTAAAATTAGATTTTTTATTTATTTGTTCTTAAATGTGAAATAATATAATTAAACACTACTATTAAAGATACAGTCTTTGAGAATAAGTCTTAATGTCTTATGCAGTGTTGCTTTTAAATGCATCGTATTAGGTAAATGTATCTTGTTTAAAGGATTTTTAAATATCTTCACTGCAAAATAGTACAAAAATACTTAAGAATAGGATATTTGGCAATGTGACCAAATTCACATATCAGGTAAAATGTGACTTGCCCAGATTTTGTGCTGTTCCAGCCTGTGTAGCACCTGCTCTGCACATTCTTCCCAACAACTGGAAAGAGTGACTTATGATTATTTTTAACAAGGTCTCCTGTCCTTTCAGTCTGATCTTTCTCAGTTTTTATGGTTTTGTGATCCTGTCACAATGTAATGCAGGGTTTTCCAAGAGAATATTGTTAAAGGATGGGGAGGTGCAGACTAAATTAGACCCAACGTCCTGAGAGTAAATGATTCACATCATTGGTTACTCATTTCACATCTGAAGAGAACATTATATTGAAGTCTTAATAGTAGCAAAAACAAACATTTCTTTGAATTGTAAGAGTCAGAGAGAGGTTGCAAAATGTTCATGAAAGCTGCATTTATGACTGTTTTGTCCAAAAACCTATGATTTTAACAAAATAAGTGGACCTCAGAGAAACAAATTCACAAAAGTCACAAAAACAAGTATATAATATGACCGCTTTACCTAATTGCCTCATAAGAAATAATCAAGCAGTGTCAAGGCCTGTGTTCCGCTTTCAAAGACCCTGGGGTGGCTGGAAAGAGAATAAATGTCAAAGTGATCAAGGACATTTTCTCATTTACAAAAGGAGAATAGTCAAGTTAAGGACATAGTACAAATAGCTGAAGTTGTTTTTTAAAATTCTGTCATTAATTACTCACTCTCATGTCGTTAGAAACCCGTGAGACCTTCGTTCATCTTCAGAACACAAATTAAGATATTTTTGATGAAATGTGAGAGTTTTCTGACCCTTCTTAGACAGCAACGCAACTGATATGTTCAAGGCCCAGAAAGGTAGTAAGGACATCGGTAAAATAGTCCATATGACATCAGTGGCTCAACCTTATTTTTGTGTGCAATGAAAACAAAAATAACGACTTTCTTCAACAATTTCTTCTCTAACGTGTTAGATTTCGATGCGCATCCATGAAAGTACCACGGTCCAACTGATGCATTGAAAAGATCTCAAAAAGACTGATTTGTTCATGAATCAGAATGATTTGATTGAAATTATCTGAATAAAATGATAGTCTGATCTGGTTTTTGAGTTTTCGACTTACTGACAGTGACACAAAATTGATGGATCGTGGGCCACTGCTTTTTGGGCTTGCACCAACCAACCATTCATTTACCAGCCCTAAGATTTACCCAATATGATGATCCTTATCTCATAACATTAGTTCATAAAGTTTTGCAGTACTTTTGTAATATTAATGCGGGCCTGCCATTCGCTAAACCACAGGGAAATAAAAGGTTGCTTATCTCACTCAAACCAACATTTTCTCTGGCATCCCCTTTGCACTCTGTCAGATTATGGATGTATGATCGGTAGGGGTTTATATCCTGCATATTAACTTAAACATTTCCAAGACTCTAAAAAAAAAAAAAAAACTATTCAGAGAACATATCGGTTACCGTGCGTTCACACCGCTGCCATCGAGAGCGTCAAAGTGGCCGGAAGTCATTCAGTTTCAATGTCAGCCGGCGTCGAGCAGCGGCGCGGCGCGACCTGGGCTGCGTTCCACTCCACTTTTAGACACGCACTCGTGAACTTCCCGAAGCACTTCCCCTCGGGGGAATCCCCGCTGCCATTTTGAAGTGCGTTCCAGGAATGCAAAATCCACTAGCCAAATTTAATTGGCGTTTTCTCTTAAAGTCAGAGAGGATTGGGGCTCCCAGGTGAACCCCCTATGTCGTCACGACATAACTCGTAGTGACCAACAGATAGGGAACTAAATTTTTACTCATGAAATATACATCAAGCTAGTCTAAACATGACAAAAACACATAAATGTCTCATCAAACTGATAAGAGCAATAAAAAAGCTTATTAAAACTGTCCACAGGGTCCACAACATCACAACAAGAGATCCTGGAAAACGCACAAAGTGAAATATCACTCTGAAGCTGTGTTTTTACATTGATTCACAACAGGGTGCCGCGCTAACTTTCTCACAGCGTTACATGCCAACAAAGCCTTGTGCTAAAAAGATGTCGCCTTCTTTCACAGCCAGAGAGAGTGAGAACTCCTCAGAAAGTTCTGGATCCACTATTCCTGCCACTTTGTCTTCTGTAAACAGCTCCTGACCTTTTCACAACCTCTCGGCGTGTGTCAGAAGGTGCTGTTGTTGTTGTTAGGGCCAAATTGAATAGCAAAAAGTATTGTCAGATATGTACTTGGGGAGATGTTCTGAACAATGTTCTGTCTGTATGAAGTATAGAGGAGTAGGTTTGTTAGTGGACATGGTGAGTCAGTGACCCTGAGAGAGAGCAAGAGGGCTCTATTTCAGAGGTGTCTGGTGGGTTTGAGAAGTAAGGGGGCACAGATGTCATTTTATATAGTGGAAAAATTTATTTCGTTGTCTGCAATGATGCTTCTCAAACTATACCAAAGAGAGAATTTTTTTAAATCAATATATTTATTATATTCACATCAACAATTTACAGACTCAGTTAAAAATTTTTTTGCATGATTTATTACATTTTCACAACACCAAAAAAAAAAAAAAAAAGAAAAAACAGGCGGAGAAGGATGAATGTTAATAGATATGATAGCTGAGAGTGAATCAAAGACAGACTCCCAGAAAAGAGACAGAGCAGGACAGGTCCAGAACATGTGAGTTAAATTAGCTGGTTCTACATGTCATTTGTCACAACTTGGATCAATGCCAGGGAACATACGAACTAGTTTACATTTTGACCAGTGGACTCTGTGAACTACTTTGCACTGTAAAACCCCGTGACGAGCACAGACAGATGATGTATGGACACGTTTCAAAGCCAACTGCCAGGTCCCTGTCTCTATCTCAATGTTAAGATCCCTAGCCCATGTAAGACGCAGACCGTCAGAGGCCAAGGGATGATATGTGAGCAAGATATTATAAATCTTAGAGATGGCTCCGCTATTATAAGGATTGATTTCGAAAATGGTATCAATCAGAGTAGAAGGTGGAATCAAAGGGAACCCAGAGAAATGCTTGCGGACAAAATCCCTGATCTGCAAATACCTGAAAAAATTGGACCGTGGCAAATTAAAAACTTGAGTCAGTTGTTCGAATGATGCAAATATGCCATCAATGTAAAGATCCTTAATAGAAACTATCCCATGATCCACCCAGGCTGCAAAAGCCTTATCATTGAAAGAGGGAGGGAAAAGAGGATTAGAATGAACAGGGCATAAGAGAGGTGTTGTCTGTAGAATGAAATGGCGCCTAAGCTGACACCAAATCTTAAGACAATTTTTAACTATAACATTATTAGAAAATTTTAAAGATGAAAACGAAGAAGGAAGACACAGAAGAGATGTAAGTGAAGAACGGTCACATGCAACCTCCTCAGTCCTCAGCCAGGGTGGAGGCTGATCATTAGCAACACCAGAGAACATATTTCGAACATTTGCAGCCCAGTAATAAAACAAGAAGTTAGGTAGTGCTAATCCACCCAACTCCTTAGTTTTTTGCAATATGCCTTTACGAATTCTGGGAGTTTTCCCGTTCCATATAAATTGAGAAATAGAACTATCCAGAGAATTAAAGAAATGCTTTGGAATAAAAACTGGGATACATTGAAAAAGATAAAGGAATTTGGGCAGTATATTCATTTTAATACAATTTATCCTACCTGCAAGAGAAAGAGGCAACACAGACCAACGATGAAAATCTGCAGTAAATTGATCCAGCAGAGGAGAAAAATTACAATTAAACAAGTCAGAGTAGTCCAAGAGGAAAATAATCAGAATAATCATTGTTGGTGCGGACACGGGCCAAGGGAGAGGCATAAAGAAGTTTAATCCATGAGATAAATTTACTGCCAAATCCAAATCTTTTTAATGAGTAAAACAAATAAGGCCACTCCACCCTGTCAAATGCCTTCTCTGCGTCCATTGAAATAACCAACTCCGGGGAGGCTGAAGTTGAGGGAGAGTATAAAATATCAAATAAACGTCTGATATTGTGGAGAGAGTGTCTACCCTTCACAAACCCTGTTTGGTCTGTAGAGACGATTGAAGGCAAAACAGTTTCCAAACGCATTGCCAGCATCTTGGCCAATATTTTAATGTCCACACACAGCAACGAAATAGGGCGATAATTACTACAGAAAAGGGGGTCTTTATTCTTCTTTAAAATGAGAGAAATAGTGGCCGAGTCAGTTCAATTTACAAGTAATCATTCTTTTCTAACCACCCTTCCACCCCTGTCCCATCCTCACTAGGCAGAACACTTAAATGGGCATTATTGCGAGACATTGAGCTGGTATGTAAAATAAGAGGGAAAAAAGGGACAAAAAATTAAATACATACATACAAATAATAAAAATAAATACATAAATAAATAATAATAATAATAAATAAGGAGATTAAAGTCAAGAAGGGTTACATTATCACCTCAGCATTTTCAGTCAATGTAACATCCAAATTATTCATGTATGCAATAAATTTGCCACAAGTCTTTTCGAACATTGATGATTTTTTTTTCAGATTAAACATTATTTTTTCAACAGGCACATAGGACAAAAGTTCTCTAAGCCATACAATATAACTTGGTGGTTCTTCTGATTTCCATTGTATAGCTATACATTTCTTTGCTGCTATCAGAGCCAAAGGTACATTCTTCCTTTGATCAAGTAGAAGAACAGATTCATCCCCCAATAACATAAATCTCGGATCAGATGGAAGTTTAACATTAATAATTTTGTCAATAGTTTGTATTATATCTCTCCAATAGGTTTTAAGTTCAGAACAAGTCCAAAATATATCCAATAATGTACCAAACTCTGTTTTACATCTAGGGCAACATTCTGAATATGAATAACTGATCTTGTGTAATCTTTCAGGTGTATAATATACCCATATGTATAATATTAAACTGTAATAATCTATGCCTACTATTAAATGAAAATGTTAAAGCACTTTTACAAATGAGTGCCCAAGTATCTTGTTCAAAAGTACATTCCAGATCTTTTTCCCATTTAAGTCTTGAAGATGATATATCCTCCCCATACAAGTCAATGAAATTGGTATACATATAAGAGACAAAACCTTTGGCTCCTTTTTTTTCTCTAATAATATTATCTATTGGGAGTGAAGAGAGGGGCCTTAAATGACATCCTTTTACTGTATTAATATAATGTCTCACCTGAAAATATATATTAAAAATGTTTGACGGGAAGAGAAAACTTTGTTCTCAATTGTTCAAATGTCATTAGTGTGTCCTCCTCATATAAATCTCCAAACACTTGTATTCCCTTTATATACCAACATTGTGTTATCCCATCTCTTAATGCCTCAGGAAGAAATGGGTTGCAGTGAAACGGAGTATTGTTATACAATGAAAGTAGCCAATTATATATTTTTTCCTGATCTCAAACCCTAGTTTGCAAGTATGTCTAATGAATGGGTTATTAACTACCTTCGTAACACTAGTCAGGGAAATGAATAAAGCCTTATCTAGAGGTATTTCCCCTGCATGATATTTTTCAATTTGTATCCAAGCAGGTGGAAATGTACTATTCATCTGCCAAAACCATACCGCTCTCATTTATGCTGCCCAAAAATTTAACATAAAATCTGGAAGTTGTAATCCACCTTTTTTAGATGTCATTTCATTTGTAATGTCTTAAGTTTAACCCTCTGGGTTTTATTATTCCAAATAAATTTTCTAATTGAGCTATTGAGATTAATAAAAAACTTTTGTGGGATAGAGATGGGAATGGTTTGAAATAAATATAAAAATTTAGGAAGAACGTTCATTTTTATGCAATTTATTCTGCCAATTAGTGATAATGGTAATGAGTTCCATCTTTCCAGATCTCTCATTACCTTTTTAAGTAATGGAGATTAATTCAAAGTATATGCTTCTTTCAGCTTCGAAGGAATGTTTAGTCCTAAATAAAATCGTTTCTGAATTACATAAAAAGGGATGTTATTTAAGGGCAATTTCTCCGCAGCCAAATTCAGTGGCATCATAACACTTTTATTAATATTAATTTTATAACCAGATATGTCTCTAAAGTTTTCCATCAATTGAGATAAAGATGATTCAGGATGAGTTAGATATAACATTATATCATCCGTGTACAATGAAATTTTATGGTCACAGCCTCCTATCTCTAGCCCAGAGATTGATTCGTTTGCCCATATTGCTATGGCCAGGGGCTCCACCGCTAGCGCAAAAAGTAGTGGAGACAGAGGACATCCCTGCCTGGTTCCCCTTGATAAATTAAAATGCGAGGATAAATCGGAGTTAGTATGGACGGTTGCCGATGGACTTCTATACAACATTCGAATCATAGCTTTGGATAAAAGCGTCTGCTAAATGACTAACTAAATAAATAAATATCAATAAATTTTGGACCGAAATTCTTTTTTTTTTTGCAGAATAGCTATCAAATAAGGCCACTCTACTCGGTCGAAAGCTTTTTCTGCATCTAAAGAAAGAGCAATCACTGGAGAATCTATTTGTTTTGCTAAATAAATAATGTACATTAACCTTTGTATATTATCAAAAGAGGATCTATTTTTAATAAATCCAGTTTGATCTATATTGATTAAACTAGGCAAAGCCCGTTCCAAACGTAACGCAATCATTTTAGTAGGGATTTTATCATCAGAATTAAGTAATGAGATTGGTTGATTTGAGGTAGATTAGGGTCTTTGCCAGGTTTCAGCAGAATTATAGCCTGATTTAAAGTCTCCGGTAATTTTTTTAAAAATTGCCTCTGTATACATCGAAAGCAATGGGTCAGCTAGTTTAAAAAGAAAAGTTTTATAAAAATCCATCGAGAAACCGTCCAAACCAGGTGTTTTACTCCCGGCCAGAGCAGCAACTACAAATTGAATCTCTTCTTTCGAAACTTCCTTTTCAAGTTCTTCTCGGTCACTATCACATAGGACTGGGATATCCAATTTACTTAATTTTTTTGAATTTTAGCTTCCTCTACTCCATGAGACTTATACAGCAATTTATAAAAATCTAAAAATTCTTGGTTAATTAATTTTGGGTGTTTAATACTTTTATTGTCTGAAGAACGTTTTGTAGTTATAGATTTACTAATTTCTTCTTTTCTTATTTGCCATGCTAGTACTTTTCCAATCTTATCCCCGTGTTCGTAATACCTCTGTCGTGATCTGAGAAGTGCATTTTCTGCTTCTTTAGATGACAAAACATTGTATTCCAATTTTTTGGACTGCAATTGTTGAAACAGCTGAGCATCCTTGAAATGTTCTCTTTTCTTGATTTTCTTTTTCGAGTATTGTGATTGTTTTTGATATTGTTTTTTCTTACTGGAAGAATAATTAATGATTTGGCCCTGTAAGAATGCCTTCATAGCCTCAGAGATTATACCAGAAGAAGCAGAATTTCTATTTGTAATTATAAAGTTGTCTATATAATTATTTATAAAGCTCAACGCTTCAGAATGATTGAATAAATGGTTACTAAATCGCCAAAGCTTACAATTGGGCAATTCCGGAGAATGTTGCACTGAAATAAGTAATGAAGCATGATCTGACAATATTCTTGGTAAATAATCACATAATTCAATCAAATAATCCTTCGCTTTTGGAACCAAAAAATAGTCAATTCTGGAGTAATTATTATGCCTGTGTGAATAGAAAGAGTATTCTTTTTGTTTGTTTTATTCTTAAATCTCCATATATCTATTAAATTAAAACTTGAGAGTTCGTGTTTTAAGGCTTTGGCAACCTGACTTAATGGTGACACTTTGGTGGACGACCTGTTTAATACTGGGTCCAAGACTGCATTAAAATCTCCTCCAATTATTAGTTCTGCAATAGGGCATGCAAATTTAAAGAATATACTATGAATAAAGTCAGCACCCTCCATTTCAGGACGGTACATATTTACTAAGGTTATTCTTTGCATTGCAATCGTTCCTCTTAACATAATATATCTACCGAATTTGTCTTTATCAACGGATTCTATTTGAAAGGGTATATTTTTTATCAATAAGTATAACCACCCCTCTGGATTGTGACGTAAAAGAAGAAAAGAAAACCTGTCCAGCCACTGCTTTTTAAAATTTTGATGTTCACAGTCCGTCAAGTGTTTTTCTTGTAGCAAAGCAATTCCAATATTATATTTTCTGAGGTATAGAATTACTTTTTTTCCTTTTAAGCCTTTGATTTAACCCATTGACATTCCAAGTAACATACTTATATTTCAGTGTACTTGACATTAACTATATATTAGTTGTTCTATTTACATCTTAGGGCATCTTAAGAACTTATCTATAAACAGCCCAAAGGTTAAATAAATCAAACATGTGTTCTGTCCAACCCCCCCTACCACTCCCACCACTTCCTCAAATGAAGTGTGAAACTTTAAACACCCATGACTGATTATGCACCGCAACATGCAGTCGAACTTGACTTCCTCTATCTTATCCTAACTAACTAGATCCCATGCAAGTTGTCAATCCCAACAAATACTTATATTATGTACTTTCAAGCAAACATATTATTTACTTCGAACAATCCTGGTAACATACCCAAAATTCACACATTTTAGTAAACAATTCAACAAATATAAAATCACATTTCTCTCACATCGGATTTTAGATAAAGTCCACCCTTGACAGGATTAAGTCATTATTGTTCATCCAAGAGAAAAAACACTCACCCCTATTCCTTCGGTACAGTTATTTTTGCATACTTTTTGGGTGATCGCTTTAGTAGAGTTTACTGTGGATCCCCAGAATTCGTTGATATGCCATTTACTAGTGTCTTATCCGGCAATCAAGTGCGGATGATGTTGTCGAAGATAAGTCTCTGCCGATGCTTTGGAGTTGAAGGATCTTTGTCCCTCCGATAGCTGAATCCTCAGCGTCGCAGGATGAAGCATCGCATAAGACACGTCATTGTTGCGTAGCTGTCTTTTGAATGCACTGAATTCTTGACGCTTTCTCAACAAGGTCGATGACATGTCACAAAATATCATGATAGTAGATAGTAGAGCAGACACTCTTTCTCTGGCCGCATTGAGGATCTTAAGTGTGTCTCCATATCGAAGTAGACGAATCAGGATGGCCCGTGGTTTGCCATTTTCGGCTGGTCGTCGTTGCAAAGTGCGATGAGCTCTTTCAATTTCGTAGATCTCGTCCTCCTGTCCCAGGATTTTCGGTAACCATTCCTTTAAAAAAATCCACGGCGTTTCTACCACTCCCTCTGGGAAACCAACAAGACATAAATTCTGACGACGAGATTGATTTTCAAGTTCATCAATTTTATCTTTCAGCTGTTAAATTTCGTCGTCAACAGCCAATTTGACATCCGCGACATCTTTGTGAAGGCCCGTTACCACTTCTTCCGTCTCAGTCTGCTTTGTTTCTACATCTCCCATTCTCAGACTTACTGACTGTAATTCGTTACCCATTTTCTCCAAGGATTCTGCGAACTTACTCAGGCGTCCGTCGATTAGCTCCTGAATTCTGTGAAATCCTTTTTCCATTTCAGCATGGAACCATGGCGGCGGGTCGGATAATAGCAGTCTCGTTTCTTGAGCATCTTCTTTCTTATTGTCCGTTTTCTTTGGATTCTGCATATTTATCGGAATGTTTGAAGTTATTATCTTAGATAAAGTACTTTCGTTGTATTAAAAGTCTTTAGGGAGGGTTATTTAGATGAAATTATTCGGAAGCTCCTTACACCGCGTCTCACTCTAGCGCCACCATAACCGGAAGCCACCAAAGAGTGAATTTACTTGATGAAAATAATTGGCTAAGCTCAAAACTGTTTTTGCAATATTTACAAAAGGCAATAGGCAACAGACAGGATTGTGAAAGCTAAATTAGATGTGTTGTGACAGGCTTAAATTAAGTGCATCTATATTTTTGAGCACTTGTCTTGTGTACAGCTGTTTTTTAAGAACTGAGTCATGTTTCACTGGTTCAATCACTGGTGGTTTGTGGCAAAGTCCTGTCCATTTAAGGGCTTTCTGGTAGGATAGAAATACATTGATTGAATGATTGTATATCGGAAATTAGATTTTCATTCACTGCATTCTTTTGTCATAGTGTGATAGTGTTCTTTACTGTGAGTCTATGAAAGCAGTATGAGCAGTATCAACATTGGAAAACCAGATTATGTTTTTATTGGACATTAATCTTTCATTCAGATGCTTTTTACCCCTCCAATGCAAATAACACACTATGTGTCATACACTTGTGATCAAAGTTTATTCTCTTTTGATTCTCTGACATTTTACTGTTATTGAAAAAAAAAAATTCTTATATATTTATATAATATTTAATTACATAATATTTAATTTATATAATTGTTATATATACATTACTCTGCAAGGATGCATTAAATACAACTGTTTTAAAAAGTGATAATACGAAAAATATATAAGAAAATGTTTGTTTCAAAAACTTAAAAAAAAATCACAAACTTATGTTTAAGTGAGTGTAATATTTTTAGAGAGAAAGAGATACATAATTGCGTCACTGCATTGAAAAAGATGTTAATTGAACACCTACTGTACTGTGATGTTTTACACTTTTTACTGCTAAAATATTGAAGTGGTCAAAGATAGATTATTTGTGTTAGATAATTGTTATTTTCTCATTGAAAAAAAAAATAAATAGAGGAAGTCGAGCTTCCTGCTTCTGGTTGATGAGAACAGTGCAATTATGGATGAGAGTGAGAACATAGTGTGTGTGAGACGCTGAAGTGAGATGTCCCTATGGTAGAACTTAAGTAGGTCTTACAAATACTTTGCCTCTGAATAGTTATCAGAAATCCATACAAGAACCTGATCCTGTACTCTCCATTTCCTTTTAACTCAGCCGGAAATTCATCACATCCTGATGGAGTATTGTAGTGCAGAAACACCAGTATGGTTTTCATGTTCACAGCAAACAGCAGACTGTTAATTAGATTTGATTCTTACAATGTTGCTCATGCATGCTAATGAGAGCGATGCCAAAAATTATTCTCCCTTATGTCACAGTCACATACAGTGTTATTCTGAATGTACTATACTGTTTCTATGTGAGTTGAGAACCTCTTTCTTAAAAACTGGTCCACTCTTTTTCCATTTGAGTTGAATTTTGGGAATCGTAGGGCCCTATTTTAACGATGCATTTAGGGCGTGTCCGAATCCACTTTTGCTAGTTTAACGACCTCGTGCATGGTCTAAAAGGGTTGTCCCTATTCTCTTAATGAGTAATGGGTGTATTTTGGGCATGACGTGCAATAAACTAATCAGAGACTCATCTCCCATTCCCTTTAAAAGCCAGTTGCGATTGCGCCATGGCGGATTGGCTATTTTCACGGCGGAATTTGCAAGTGCAAAGACTGAACACGTCTCCAGAGAGGAAACGCATCTGCTCGTGCGCGAACAAATAGGTAGGCTAATTCTGATACATGCAGTGACTATCCATTATAAGCATTTTTATATATATATGTAGCCTACACAATAATAATCTTTTACTTTGTTATCCTTTAATTTTTTTTATATTTGGCATGTTTGTGTGTTGCCACGCATTCCTGTGTGTGTAATAAGCAAAGTGTATGTGCGTTGTGGATCCACCTATAGGTGCATATTACTAACGCGCTCTTCAAATAACAAAAAAACAAAAAAAAAAAATTCTGCCGCATTGACTTTAGACCAGATTTTAGTTGGTCAATGGCACAATCTATTTCAGTTGCCTAAAAATAGCAACGCACCAACAATGCGCCTGAACACATCTTGTTTTCAGACCAGCATGCCCATGAGCCCACAAATGAGCGCAAATGCATTTGCTATTTAAACAACGTAGCGCAGGACGTGAAAATTATAACTGCATCGGGCTGAAACTAGCAAAAAACACTTGCGTCGCGCCTGGCGCCTCATTGCACCAGGTGTATGATAGGGCCTATAGATTTACTATAATTCCTTGTAGGGCAAAATCTGCAGTCTTTTGATCACTTTCGTAAAGCCCCGTTCACACCAAGAACGATAACTTTAAAGATAACTATAAAGACAACGATATTAGCCTCCACACCAGCGAACGATATCGTCTGTAAGTGCATGCTTGTCTGCTGCTTTAAATTCTCGAGCTCTTTATAGCAGGATTGATTCTGATTGGCTGTCAATGTTTGTATCGTTCATCAGCTGAAAAAAATAGTTCTGAAAGTGATTCCAACGATATAATTTCTCTGTGCCTTTATCGTTATAGCTGTGGTGTGGACTCTGCTATTCTTTAATATTGAGAACGATTTTTAGAACTATATCTTTATCGTTATCGTGCTTGATGTGAACGGACCTTTAAGCCATGACAGATTTCCGACTCTTTGACACTTCTTTCTTGCGTTTGTGTGGGACTGTCTCCCATTCAATGTCAATCATGACTGAAGTTCATGAATATCGTACAGTCTGATCTGACTGGGTTCGTATCAGCAACAGTCGTAAAGGACCTGTCTTTATGTGGTCAGATTTTACAGCAGTGTTAATGGGGTTTGTTGATCAAGGTAGCAGATGACTGCTTTTCATCAGGCCACACTGTAGCTGTGTCCCAAAGTGAAGTGCACGGACTCCAGAGGGCGCATTTGAAGTGCGATTGTGTCACAGCGGCGCGACAAAGGCTGTCCCAAACTGAAGTGTGTGGACTCCGAAGTGCGCATTTGAAGTGCGATTGCGTCACAGCATCACGACGTAAGCTGTCCCAATTCAGGATGCACCCTCCGAAGACCGCATTCCAAGGCCGATTGCGTCACCGTGGCGCGACGAAGGCTGACGTATTTAAAAAGCGACTTCAAATACACTCTCCGTTTCCGAGGAAAATTAAGTGTACATCTGTTGGACACTTCGCACCCTACCATATCCCAGAATCACTTGCGCGCAGATGACTATGGAATTTATATTAAAAGAACATGGAGGATGACAGTTCTGTGGGGGAATTCACATTGAAATATAAGTATTGTGTTTTCATTTACAAATACCTAGCGAAACAAGTGTTAAAAGCCAGGTTTAAAAAAAAAACAAAACAAAGCCCACAAACAATAAGACAACCACTATATAAGGCAATAGTCTTACTTTTTGTTGTGTTTTTGTGGTGCCGTTATGTCTACAAATGTTTTAACCAAACTTTAGCACTTCAGTATTTCGTATGCATGTCCTGCATATTTTCTAATGTTAAGATTACAAACCTGTCTTTATATTTTTCATAAGTGTATCCATTTTCTCAGAGAAAATGAGTCTGCTGGGGAAAGACTTAAAAAATACAAAGTAAGCAAGTTAATAGACACATTTTTGCTGAAATTCATTGTGCTGTTGTTGTTAACAGGCATGGTTTATTTGCTCTGCCTTAGGATTGCAAGTGTCCTGTGACAAGTGAGGGAGTGAGTGGAAGCTGGTGGAGCTACTCAGGGAAGACATCAAACTCCAGAGAGAGACAGAGGAGAGAAGAGCACAGGAGAGCAGGGAGAGAATGGAGAGAATGGAGAGACCGTTTTCACTTCTTGAGAGAATGCTTAACAAACACATTATTTATTAGCCATTCTCTATTAGGCAAGAGAAAGCAGTGG
>NW_015628519.1:124409-124846 GCF_001515625.1 Sinocyclocheilus rhinocerous
GCCTCCATGTGTTCTGGGGTCTTCAGGAGGTGAATCTCTTGGCGAATGGCCAGCACCTCTTCAGCGACTCGGAGGACAATGCGGTGACACACTGTAAAATCCAATAGTTTACCTTACTTAGATTTAATTAGTAATCTTTACTTATGCTTTTAGAAGGTGACCTATCTTCTAATTAAATCAATAATGTATTATTATTTTGTGCTTCTGTTAGTCAATGAACTTTTACTACATTTATCTTTTATAAATACCTTAAGAAGCTTATAATTGGGTTTATACAATTCTCAAATAATGTGTGGTAATATGATAAGGTCACACACAGACTTAAACATTCAGCCCGTGAATCACAACAATGGTAACAATTCAATTTCATTTATTTTTATTAATTGTAACAATAACCATTTTATTTGCTCTTTTTGTTGTGCTACTACTGACACAAG
>NW_015628519.1:124914-130068 GCF_001515625.1 Sinocyclocheilus rhinocerous
TTGGCAAATAAAATCAACAGCTGTAAAAGAAAGCAACTGCATAATTTATTCATGCCGCAATGCACTCTGGGAGTCATTGAGTAGCTATACTAAGTCATGAGTGAACCTAAATGAAAGGATCAAGTACCCCCTGCAGTTCTTTTTTAGTTACTAGAACTCTCGTGTAAGTAAACTATACTAACTAAGCATTTGTCAGTACAACATACTATTCCTATTTCACTTTACTTAGTTTTTTCAAGGCAATCGGTTTGCATGCTTTTTTTAAGTAAGCCCAACTAATTAGATTTTACAGTGCAGTGGAACGAGGCATGTCAGACACTCTGGAGACCACTCTGTATGATGTACCACTGGCCAGACAGAAGAGAAACACCAGGGTCTGGATTGTGGCACCCCATGCGTGTTGCCATTCACTTCTCAGAAAATCCAGCAGCACTGTCAGGGCCTCCCTGCTCAGCCGAAAACCATTAAAAAAACCTGTCCAGCACTGCCACATTAAACTTTATCCTGCAGTACAGGGGTTTGGTCTGATTTAGGGAAAGAAGGAAAAGAGAAATTGTTTAGAGCTATGACAAAGTAATTAGTAGAAGAAATATTGAGGTACTTTAGTAAACTACTTTTAGTAACTACCAATACCATATTTGGGAAAAGCTACTAGTCATATTTATAACCTTAGCTAAAGAAATAATTCACCCAAAAATGAAAATTCCAAACCTGGAATAACTTGAGGGTGAGTAAATGATTACAGAATTTTCATTTTTGGGTGAACTATCCTCTAATTAAAAGTATTATATTGCATACTCTAATGAGAGTAAAAGTAACGGTATACAGTATTGTTCTGAAAAATAATTCGTTAGGATGGTTTAGCATTAATATTACTGCTGCACTGATGTGTATGTTGCATTTTACTTCTGAATATGTTCAAGGTTATTAAATTTAAAGTTGCCTACTAAATATACTGTTGGGTAGTTTAATCTACAACAATGCATCATGTTGTAAAAGACCATATTTTTATTGGTGCTGTCTGTGAGAAAAAAAGAAAACTTAGTACTTAATATTTGTTCAAGAATACTTAACGAATGTACTTCCTTACAGTCCACCTCTGATTATTTTGAAAATGAAAGTATCAACATTTTGTCAGAATATTAACACATTGTTGCTAACTATATCAAAGGCTGCTTCTGAAAGACTCTGACCGGTCAAACAGAGCATTGTTCAGCTGTGACAGCTGCCACTGAACATTGAGCTGTACAATGCTCAATTTTTTTTATTCACAGTTGTATTTTTGCTAACCTGTCTACATGATCACCATGGTCAAGACAATAAACTATAAAATCGCACCTTTGTAAGATATCAGTCAGCATTTGAACTGCTATGTGTGTGTGTGTGTATTTTGTAGTTTTTCATATGTATCATTACATTATTCAAGTAAGCTCCAAGCCAATTCCTGCATTTAAGTTGTAATCCGACAAAGGACACAGCAAACCAGTGTAACTTACCTGGGGGCTGTTTCATAAAACAAGTTTATCAAATAAGCCAGGCTTATTTCAGTTAGTCTGACTTATTTTAACTTGATTTGGTTTCATAAAGCAAAATTACCATAGCTCAAGCTCAGTCACTGTGGCAACTTATGCTAGGAAACTAACCTGGTCCGGAGCAGGCTAACTGTCAAGTTAAGCTAAGCACCTCTAACACTGACCAATAGGAACGCATTGATATTATTATTGTTATAATAATTATATTCAATAATTAAATAAATAAAAGATAGTCTACAACCAACTATATTTAATGTATTGTGCCCAAAATGTAATGACCTTTTTTTTTTAAGATATATGAAAACATTTGAACATATAGTTGCTACTTGCACATTCAGTTGATCAGCAGTTTCTAGCCATGCAGCCTTTCTCTCGGGATTTATGACAGCTGTACCTTTTATGGTTATTAGTAGAACATTAAAACATTACCGACTAAAATGGCTCTTTAAAGCATTAAAGCATTTAAAACACTAAATTAAAAGCTAAAACCACTGAATTAAAAATGAAAACAAATAATATAAATCAGACTACATTTGAACTGATAAGAGGAACACACATAAACTCATTTGAGATAGTAGGGCTGTATTAGCAGCTTACATTTGATTTACAGTTGCTATGATAAAAATTAGTTTATATGTAGGATTAAAATTCTACACACACATTTAATGTGTGTCACATTTAATGTCCAACAACAAATATTTCAGCAGAATGCATATTTTATTCAGAATTATTGCGCCATTATTCTATTGCGTTCCATCTGTTAAGCGTGCATGCGCGCAGCAGCGCTCGTTCACTCGCGTAAGCCTCGCCCACTCCTGACAACAAAATGGATATATTTGCATGACTTTCTAACATATTCCAAGGCAGACGAACTTAGAGTGGTTACAACCGGGTTTAAATCCCGCTCAAATTGATTTGATTTTGACTTTACACTGAAGCTAGCAGGCAGCTATGGTAAGGGGCATGACATTTTGCGACCAGCCGCAGAGTGGTGCCAATCACAACACACACTGTCCCAGCTAACCAATCACAGCACATTTTGTGTTTCAGAAGGCGTGCCTTCATTTGATAAAGGAACTGTTCGAGCTGTTCATGCCAGACTGGGGAGAGAGGTGTTGTAATAATGTAAAATATGTGAAAAATAATGTGTTTTTCGAACAACCTAGTATGAGAGCCTGTTCTAGTACACCCCCAATACAAAATCAAGACTTTGTAAAAGAGCACAATAGGACCCCTTTAAGGGCTGCTTAAGAATAAGCGTGCACATCAAATTATCCTGACTCATTGAACCTGGATCGAATTAGTGAGATTGCGTGAACTTAAATTGACTTTATGAAAAAGCTTTAGTCCCGATTGATTTGTTAGGTTATTTCAAGCCAGGTTTTGGACTTTAATCCTCGCTTTTCTTAGCATCTTTTATGAAACAGCCCCCTGGCCTCAGTCTTGGCTAAGCCTGAGGTACATCACCGTCTCCTCCATTATGACGTAAAACATAAAAATAAAAATAAAAATGAGCAATTCTGGCTCCACCTATCCTGGCAGGATTGTCCTCTTGTCAGCTCTCCTCTCACACCGTTGCTATGCGACAGAGCGCTAATGAGGAACCTCTGGTGTTGCAATTAGTAAATCCTGCAAAGGCTGAGTGTCCTTCATGCACTTCGGAGGCCTGGCCTTCGAAGTGTGAGCACTTAACTTTGGGACACAGCTTTCGTTGTAGTTGTAAAGCGTGAACGCAATTAAGATTTCAGCTGCCATCTATCATGAGTGTAATTACCAGCAGCGCAAAATCAAACAGTCCAGCCACTTCATTGCAGGCGTTTAGAATGCAGAGGGAATGAGAACGGCCCGAAGTTTATCCTCTTTGGATTATATTTTCTCCTCCTCTCTCTGTGTCAGCTTTTCTCACTAGGGTTGTCATCAGAACTGTTCCTCCTGAGACATAGTTACAAAAAGTTTATACTTGGTAAGGTATATAATACCTTACTTGAACATTTAACGTTGAAACCATATAGGCTGGTTCCTTTCTTCGTTTCTTAAACAACTTCTTGTCTTCTGAGGAGGCTTTCTCTTATATGTTGGAACCAGGGGAGATTTGCTCCCATTCAGACACAAGTGTAAATGAGGTCAGGCATTGATCTTGGGTGATTGGATCTGGCTTGCTGTTGGCTTTCTGATTCATCGCAAAGGTGTTCAGTGGAGTGTTCGGCCAACTTCTTTTCACACCAGACTCATTAAACCATTTCTTAATGGACCTTGCTTTGTGCATTTATACAAGGTTTGGGGTCAGTAACATATTGAGGGCCAGTTTTACTAAACAGGGCAAATTAATTCCAAAACAGCGCGATGGGAGGGGAAATTTCTGCGGGTGATTTACTAACAATGCGCAAATTAAAGAACACAGATGCAACATCTCATTTACATATCGACCAACGCAATATATCAAGTGCAGCGCAAATTAGCGTAGTCACAAATAAAGAATAAATAAATAAATAAGCCACAGCTCATTGAAAAGAACCAGAGGCCAAAAAATGAAGGTTTGCTAGAAGTTTTGATAGACCTGGTATTGCGTGACTCCTAGTTGAGGGTTCAAAGTTGTCTTTTATTTCCTGAACCAAATTAAAAATAACATGGCTTGGCAAACGATATGTTCGGATAATGTGTTCTTCTGGCATTCAAAATTAATTACATGTGGAAAAATGAATACATGTGGAAAAAATCCTCTCCCTTCTATCACACGCTCTCCGTTCTCTGCGGTGCCTCTTCCCAGCAACAATAATTGCAGCCATTTCAAGCGCAAAATAGTTTAAGACATGCTTTTTTGGACGTTAAATAATGGCGCAAGTGCCAGTAATTTGATGAGCGCAAACGTTAGTAAAACACGTTGTGTGATTCATTTGAATATTCTCCTCCCATAACTTCTGCGTCTGAAAGGGATACTCCTAGAAATGCATATTCAATAAGGTCAGGCGCAAAAATAACTGTGTCCATGCCTTTTCAGCGCTAATTCGTCACTGCGCATCTTTAATAAAACCTGACAGTACTATTTTAATGCCAAAAGTCGATTTGCGCTGGCACAAGCTGTTAGTAAAACTGGCCCATAGTGTATATATACACTGTATATAATATTAGATTTATGTTTTGCCTTTATTAGGATAGGGCAGTATTTTTAGACAGGAAGTGAAGTGAGAGAGAGAAAGGGGGGACGGGATCGGGAAAGGCCCATGAGCTGGGACTCGAACTTAAAGCAGCACTATGTAACTTTTTCTGTGTTCAAAATTTGCAAAATGTATAAATGAGCGAAACTGTCTTTCCAAACTGTGTTTTTGTCTTATTCCGAATCACTACGGTACACTTATAATAAGTACTTATATTTGGACTATTGTAACGGCATAAGGCTACATTTTTAAATCTAAACAAACAAACAAACAAACAAACAAACAAAACAAACAAAAAGTAATATTGTGAAATATAAAATTTAATATTTCTATTTTACAAAAAAGTTTTTTTTTTTCTATTTTAATTTACTTGTAATTTTTTTTCCTGTAATGGCGAAGGTGAATTTCTCAAGAAGCATTTATTATTATTATTATTATTATTATTATTAGTAGTAGTAGTAGTAGTA
>NW_015628519.1:130297-139689 GCF_001515625.1 Sinocyclocheilus rhinocerous
TTATTATTATTATTATTATTATTATTAGTAGTAGTAGTACTATAATTTTAAAATATAAAAAAGCTGTGGATTCTTTCTTTCTTTCTTTCTTTCTTTCTTACAAAAGTTTTGTCAGTTATTTTTATTTATCATTTACATCGTTGTTATATTTCTTAAACTGTTGTTGTGAAAAATTTATAAAAAATATTAATTAATAATAAAACTAATATTTTTATGATTAAAAAGAATATATAGACATTATTATTATTATTATTAGTATTATGTTGAAAATGTTTTTTTTTCTGCTTAAAGTTTTTTTTCTAGGATTGTTTGAACAAAGATTGAAGAACAAAATTTTTTTGTTTTGATCATTTTAGGTAGTATTTATTAAACATGTAACGCATTTATTTATTTAGTTATTTTCTATCTTTCTTTCCAAATTGTGATTCATCCACTGTGATGAAACCCTACTAAAACTTTATAGTTTGTTTACTCCAATTACATTTATTCCAAGTTAATTCCAGTTAATTGTGTGCTAGTGTACATTGTGTTCCTGATGTGCACCAGAGTACACGATGAGGCGTGTTGTACTATTACGTTTTCAAGCATGAGTCAGAGCTGGAAACCGGTCCATCAAATGAATCCTGTTATCACTCGCTCGGGCTGAGATGGGGGCTATCAAACAAAAGCGTCAAGCTCTGTCAATCTCTGCTATTTAGAGCCATTACTGAGTGGCCGGCCACGTGCCAAGGCCTCATGATGAGTGAAATACGATGTTCTCCGATGACAGACGTCATTATATTTTCATTACTGAATGCTTCCCATAATGAATAAGATGCTGAGATGAATGGGCAGAGGGAAGGAAAAGACAGGAGGAGCTGTGAATCAGGCAGGATGAGAAACATGTGTGGGACAATCATCTGCATTGGATCAATGTCGGAGGAATTGCGAGATTCCAGTGGCTACGTTGCCACATGATGAGTGTCACACTCTCATATTATTGATGGTACGATGTGTGTATCATTTTTAATGATGGAAAATATTTCTTAGTTGCTTTGCTGATGACATTTTATACTGTTGAAATGTACGTTCTCCTCCACTGACTTTTCAGCGAGTACTCATAATTCACTTTTGGGTCTTGATTGCTTTAATTTAGCAGAACTTGCAGCTGATTGTGGAGACGGAACTCATTATCACACTGTGAGCACATGTTCACAGTGGTGTTAGTGTCACAATGAGATGTTTACTCTTGTGGAGGGAATATTTAGTGTTGTTGCCAGATCTGTTAGTGTTACCCCAAGGATGAGGAGTACTTGGAAATTCCCAGATGGACTTTAGGTTGCATGCTGTGTGGGTGCAGTTATTAGAATTTTCAGTCTCAATCAGTTCAGTTAAATGTAATAGTGTTTCTTCATATATAGGCTTTTATTTATTTATTTGCAGTCTCATTCGTCTTAGTAATGTTATTGCTAGTATTGTATGTGTCTTAAAAACAATTCTTTCTTTCTTTCTTTCTTTCTTTCTTTCATAATATGACAAATTTACAGCTTGATTGGAAATTACACACAGTAAAAATTTGTGCTTCTTCACACATCACAAATTTTGTCTTAAGCGTGCTCTTCACTGACCCTGTTGTTGTCAACTTGGCAACCAAGTACACTAACTTTTGAAAAAAAGCATAGTGTTGGTCAAATGTTTATATGGACATGATGGAACGATGGTAAACGTGAGGGACAGTTGTAATATGTGTAAACATTGATAAATAATTGACACGATTATTAAGTTTTTTGAAAATTATTAATTTACTCTTTGTTTAGATTGTCTTCAATTTTAATGTATTTATTTATGATAACATTTTGAGAATGACATTGAAAAAGAAAAATGAAAAAAGGGTAAAACAAAATTTGAATTTGAAATACAACATTTGAAACATTTTTGAAAATTTTAAAACATTTGAAAAGTAATAACAACAAAAGATAACAGCATGACAAAAAATATCAAGAATATTTTATTGTGATCTTCATATAGCATACAATAAATATTTGACAAAATATAATTTTTATTAAATATTATCCCCATGATAATTTTAAAACGGCCTTTTACCATTAAATACTATTCACTATATACTGATATAATGATTCCCTGTTCCTGACCTAACAGAGCAGTGCAGATTAAAAAAAAAAAAATCTGTTTTGTCAATCTTTTTCTGTGCATGATATATCTTTCTCTTCATGTTTGGTCGTTTTACTTCTAGAAGCCAAGTAATCTCCCTCTCTTTCCCTCTCCATCTCTCTCTCTTTCTTTTAGCCTGCCTAAACTAAGTGCACACCCAGTCTGTGAGGGTCTGCATTAAAAAATCTAAATCAGCTGAAAAAAAACTAGATAGTGATGTTAACTAGGTTGGTCCCTTATGAATTATGATCTGTGTTTTGCGAGAGAGACCTGAAAACCTGTTTTTGAGAGTTGAGACCTTGTGAATTATGAATTGCTGTGTATGAGCAGATCTCACTTTGAATGAAGATTGCACAATAGATAGAAATACTGAGCTTCAAAGCTGTAGTAAACATTTTCACAGAAAAAAAAACACTGAGCGAGAGAGAACAAATCAGGTAAAAGGCACCGTTTGATCTGTAATGTAATTTATTTTCTGTTTCACAACCGTTCAGCGAAGACATGCAAACTATTCTAAGCAAAACACAATGATGGCATAATCAATTAAACTGTGTTATGATTACAAACTCTCAGGGCTTTTGCAAGGAATGTGATCAAAACTCGCACGTTTCCGACATGTAATTTATTCTATGGCCAATTAAGGATCATATGTCTTATTCACAGTGTTTTTTGTCTCTATAAAAATGATGCACAAGACCATTTTATGACTGACTCGTTTCTTTTCTGTTCATCGACCATCACATCCAGAGGCGTTTAGATTTAATGAATACGGTATAATGAGTCAGGCGATTATGATGAGAAATGTTTTGGGTGTATGTTCTGGGAGCTTAATCATTGGGTTTGTATCTCCTATACAAACAGCATCTGCTCCATTGTTCACCAACTGACTGAAATGAATGCAACTGCTCAATAATAAAAACAGTTTTGATGCTGCACAGAAGTGGAATGAGGTGTGTAACTAGTGTTTTCTCTCTCAGTACAGTAAAATATGAATAAGTGTTGAAATTTATTTTAATTTATCTTATTTTTAAATTTAATTTAATTTAATTTCATTTAATTTTGGGGTTTATGCAGTGTTTTTTTTTTACCTACAAGTGGTTTGGGTTTTGTTTTGTTTTTGTGTGTGTTTGATTTGTTTTTTTTTGGTTTATATATATATATATATACATATATATATGAGTAAAATATGTCTGAAGTATATTCATTCATATTTATATTTTGTAGCACACCAGGTTGACTGAAATTGTCCAGCCATGACTTCCTTTTCCACAGGATTATAAATATGAGGAACACAAAGGCCAAATTCCCTTAATCATCTATCAGAAGGAGTAAAACCAAAGAATATAGTTCTGATGTACAGAACAAGATTGTTGAGCTTCACAAAATAGAAAGTGGCGGTAAGAAAATAGCTAAAGCATTGAAAATCCGCATTTCCACTATCAGGGCAATAATTAAGAAGTTCCAATCAACTAAAGATGTTACAAATGTGCCTGGAAGAGGATGTGTGTCTATATTATCATAATGCACGGTGAGGAGGAGAGTTTGAGTGGCCAAAGACAGCTGGATCACAGCTGGAGAATTGCAGAGATTTGTTGAATCTTGGGGTCAGCAAGCCTAATTTATATATATATATATATATATCAAATAGCCCTTATATCACCACATGTTGTTCAAATGAGTTTCAAGAAAAAAAACGAATCCAAAAATCCTGGCTCATCCAAAAACAAACTCCAGCATATTCAGTTGTCAGACACAATGGCTTCTATGGTCAGATGAAACATAAAAAAGAGCTTTCTGGCAGCAAACCCACCAGATGGGTTTGGTGCAAACAGGGATAAAAAGTACCCCATGCCCATGGTTAAATATACTGCTGGATCTTTAATGTTGTGGGCCTATTTTTCTGCCGGAGGTCCTGGACGTCTTGTTCAGATGCATGGCATCATGGATTCAATCAAATACAAACAGATAAAAAATTTAAACCTGACTGCCTCTGTAAGAAATCTTATAATGGACCATGTTTGGATCTTCCATTAGGACAATGATCCAAAACAAACATCAAAATCAACACAAAAATGTGTCACTGAGCACAAAATGAAGCTTTTGCCATGGCTGTCTCAGTTCCCTGACCTGAACCCTACAGAAAATGAGTGGGTTGAACTACAGAGAAGAAGCACAAACATGGAGCTGGTATTCTGAAGGATCTGGAGATTCTGGATGAAGGAATGGTCTCTGATCTCTTGTCATATGTTCTCCAAACTCATCAGGCATTAGAGGAGAAAACTCAGAACTGTTATCTTGGGAAAACGACGTTGGCCAATTGGGTGCCAATAATTGTTGCACCCAATTGTGTTAGAATTTGTTAAAATTTTTGAATGAAAGATCAAAAGGATAAACAATGCAGCTTTATTTTCACAGTCACCTTTGCTCATATTTACCAAGGGTGCCAATATTGGTGGGCGGCACAGAATATACTGTATGCATTTATTTTATTTTAGACTTCTTTTAATTTTTTTTAGAATTTTTGACTCCTTTTATTAAATAAGTGAAACGTTTATCCCAGTTATTCAAAAAGTAGTATGCTTTCTTATCACATAACCTCATTTTGTTTGTCACATTGACCTCATCATGTTGCATGATTAAGCCAGACATCATCATGGAAAAACAAACGGTTATTTTGCATTCATAATCCAATTTGGTGTTAATGTGTTAACAGCATTTGGCAGTCTCTGTTCAAATAATTAGTAATGTAAGGGATGTTAAAAATCATAACATGTCAGGTTCATTCGTCACACTGTAATGGTAATACAAAGCTGTGCACTGTCTGATACAGTGTGGATTTAAACAAATGTAACAGGTCTTCCAGGTTTTCCATACACTCTTGCTATTCACAGTCCACATACTGCATACTACAGAAATAGTAAGAGTAGAATTTAAATGTAGCTTTTGATTTTTTTCCCCATTCCCATAAATAAAAAGTAGCAAAAGGGGAAAAAGTGCAAGTTACATAAATAAATGAACCACATAAGATGAAAAAAGAAATGCTTTTGCTTTCATTCAGCCACACACAAGTATTCAGAACATGCTTCAGAAGAAGAGATCAATCACAACACACTTATAAATCACTTTTACACAGCATTTGTAATCATCCGTCATCAAGCATCAGTTTGCCTCTCCTGCCTGCAGTTTGATAGCGATAGTTTGAAGGACTCTGTGTGTGTGTGTGTGTGTGTGTGTGTTGAAAGAGCCTGCGGTAGTAAAACACAAGTCAAGTGTTACGGCTTTTTTCATCTTTCCTTCCCATGATACACACTCAGGAAACCAACAGCAGGTTGACTCCAGCACCTGCCGTAAACACGTCTATATGTCAGGAAAAATGCACAGCATTCAAACTAAATCTTTACAGCCCGCTGTCAAAAATGCAACATACTTGACAGGTGGAAAGACATGGGGTGGTGGGATTCTAATGGAAATATCCTGATACACACACCACAGCTGGAAATATTCTTCCTTCTTTTCTCGTTCAAACCTCCTTTCCTACCCACGTTTACTTCTATCGCTCTGTGATTTTCTCTGCCTCTACCTCACAACCTGGTTTCTGACATTTGTCAGACCTTTTGCACCTCAAGTGGGAAGCATTTGTATTTATGTGCATGCGTGTATACTGTGTATTTGTGTGTGAGTGACTCTACGATTTGTTTTATTTTGTGTCTGTAGGTTATGAGAAAATCAGACTTGGAGAGGGACAGCTGGCATCCCTTCAGACATTGCTTGACCTTTCTGTCTCGCACAATCATGCTCATATACACCCACCCACGCGGGGCATCAGGTGTAAAGTGCCTCAATTTAAAGTTTGGCACAAACATTATCAGGTGCTTTATCTACACTTGAAACGAGATGAAAATCAAAAGAGCTGTCTGCTAAGCCTCTCTGTCGCTCTCTGAGGCAGAAGCCCTCATATGTTTATACGTAGTGTATTGACTTGTTTGGTGAATCATATTGCTGAGGATTGCTGGGAATCACAGGACTGCTGGTCCCATATGACTGGACACACAACAGCAAGTACCAAGGAACAAAAAGCTATCAAACCCGGGTTTGCTACCAGCAGATATATTGTACTTTAGAAACAGCACATAAACTGTTTTTACTAGGGCTGCACAATATGTTGAAACAAAATCTATATTACAATATGGTTTAATGACCGGTCACATTAGCAAGTCACATTCTAAGTCACAAATATGTATGGGGAAAATGCTGCAATTTTCAAAGTGAAGTGTGGCATTTGATACAGTGTTTCTGGATCTCAGTTCACAATAAATGAACCAAGAATGTAAATAAATACAGTGCTGCGCTTCACTCTGAACAAACAATATTTTTTGCTGGGAAAAATGCTATAGAAAAAGCTTATTTGTTTAACATTTGTAATGAAGAAATTAAAGGCTCAGTTCTGTCATTAATTTACAGTTATATTTATTCATTTAGCAGACGCTTTTATCCAAAACGACTTATAATTGAGAAATACAGTAAACAATTCATCATAAAGAGGCAAATAAATGCAGGAAGTGCTTGCAATACAAAGTCTCAGGCTTTGTTCAGATTAGTACAAGCTAGACAGGAAGAGATTAAGGAAAGCGAAAGTAACGTTTTTTTTAGGATGATGTCAAATGGTGATGAAAGAGATGAGTTTTCAGCTGTCGCTTGTAAATTGTCAGGGATTCAGCATTCCGGATAGGGGTGGGAATATGAAGGTATTTTTGGTGCAAAACAACTGAGCGTCCGTGACAGCGGAATTTGTAGTTGTAGAGAATAGCCACACATGTGTATCAGTAAATCTGAAGTCACAGACAAAAGTTGCAAACTTGTAGATATTTGGACGCTCAGTTGTTTTGCACCAAAAATACCTTCATATGGGAAGATCATTCCACCAGCCAGGAACAGTGAATGAAACTGTTCTGGAAAGAGATTATTTATGCCTCTCTGTGATGGTACCACAAGGCGTCATTCACTCGCAGATCTCAGACTTCTGAATGGGGTGTAGATTCGTAAGAGTGAGTGGAATTCGGAGGGTGCTGAGCCTGTGGCTGTTCTCATGTCGTAATTACCCTCATGTTGTTCCAAATCCATAAAACCTTTGTTCATCTTCGGAACACAAATTAAGATATTTCTGATGAAAACCGAGAGCTTTCTAATCTTGCATAGACAACAACACAACCACCACGTTCAAGGCCCAGAAAGGTCGTAAGGACATTGTTAAAAGATTGGTATTTTTTTTTTACATAACTGTGTGTTTATTTGAACATTCAAATGCCTTGAAACAGAACACATTTCTGTACTTGAATGCTGACAGGCATCTTACAAGTGCGTGCACAGAGATCCATCGCACAAGTGTCGAGCTCAGTTTCCTTTCACGTTATTGTGCTTTTAAACTATCAATCAAGCAAGTCCCGTTTATTTTCCCATTGATCCGTGCTTCATCACTCTAACAGTAATTCAAACATTGAAAGCTGTGCGGATATATTTGCGTCGCACAACATAGACGATATAACAAAATGTATATTGATTGACAATTTATATTGCCTCAACAATATACTATATGAACAATGACTTGTTCTTAAAATACTTCAAATTTAAAAAAAAGAAGGTGTACATTAGTGACTTTACTCATCATTTACTGCTAAGCGGTAAAGCTTTTTTATGTCTCTGACCAGCCTTTAAAAAAATAAACAAATATTTATACTGTATGTATTATGTGTAAGTACTCACCAATTTTATTGTTTATCAGCCGAGGTCTTCAACAAAAGATGGCCGCTGATCAGAAAATTTCTCAATCCAAACCTTGATGACATCAGTGGTCAAATGGCTTGCACACCACTCAAACAAATCATGTAACCTTAACTAGGGATATTTGAGTAACTAGAACTTTTAGTACAAATAGTAAGATTTAATAGATCTACATCAGTAAGGTAAACAAACAATAGCACTTTAAAGCTACAGTCTGTAATTTTGTCTCTTTGTCGCCATCTCTGTTTGAAACCTGCAATTGCAGTTATTTGCGGAATTATCGTCTTTATGTGGGTTGTGCGTCGGCACGGCTCCTCAGCATGGATGAATCTAATGTTTTGAGGTGTATGTGTGGCTGTCAGTCACTGCACCGGAGTGGACACTGTACTTAGAAATCACAGAAATTATGTCTTTGAAGTATGACCCAAATAAGAATTTTCATTGGATATTCATTGTCATCTGAACAAGTAAGTAACATGTCTGCCACTTTTGTTCTGACCAACTGAGGAAAAAAAAACATTACAATAAATCGCGCTACCAATGGTGATTAGATCTAACAATCGCTTAGCTTGTATCACATCAAACCATACAAATTATTATTATTGTTATACTTTGTTCTCAAATTGTTAATATAACAACATCAGCTTTGCGTGACTACGTGTATATAGTGTGTATTAGCGTTACCTGTAGATTTCAATTTCTGTACAGTCTAATCTTTAATTGTCATACCATTCGAATTTCATGTAAAGAAATTGTTCTTCTGTAGATGCACATTTAAAACTGGAATATAATGTAATTTCAGTCATTTACATGTGCTACATTAACACAATCCTTTATGGATTACAATCTGCCATCAAAAATATAAGTTTAATTATTCCAGCAGCTGTGAGAAAAGACGATTAAAGGCAAAATATGTAAGATTTTCGTAATAAAATATCCAAAAAATACTTGCACAGTGTGATACTGTATATTTCATGCAGTTGTGTATTTATGTTATGCCAAAAATTCCCAAGGGATCCAGAGAAATTCCAATTTTAAATAATGACTGGTAATGTCAAAAAAACTTGTAGAAACTATTAGGCAATATGGCAACACACTGACACAAATGGTGCTGTACAGTTAAACTACATCCATTATGGCTGTCACGAATAAAATGAAAATGAAAAGTGTTGACCGCAGCATTACATTTAGATCTGTTCTATGTTGCGCCATGATTTTTTTAACGCGTTTTTACAGTGTTGCGCATTATAACCAATCCCACACGTGTCTGCTGAGCTTATGAATGCAATGGCCAATCAGAGGCATTCAGATGAGTTTTTGTTCAGTGCACGCGCTCCTTGACTGAGTTCAGCTCTCACGCGAATTCATCATAACCAACAAAGTGCAGATGTACATATGATGTAAGAGATTCATTAATAAAACCGTGTATAGACAGCTTTACTGATTAGAAGGGGAGTTTTTTT
>NW_015628519.1:145775-157827 GCF_001515625.1 Sinocyclocheilus rhinocerous
ATCCATTACGGCTGTCACGAATAAAATGAAAATGAAAAGTGTTGACCGCAGCATTAAATTTAGATCTGTTCTATGTTGCGCCATGATTTTTTTTACGCGTTTTTACAGTGTTGCGCATTATAACCAATCCCACACGTGTCTGCTGAGCTTATGAATGCAATGGCCAATCAGAGGCATTCAGATGAGTTTTTGTTCAGTGCACGCGCTCCTTGACTGAGTTCAGCTCTCACGCGAATTCATCATAACCAACAAAGTGCAGATGTACATATGATGTAAGAGATTCATTAATAAAACCGTGTATAGACCGTTTTACTGATTAGAAGGGGAGTTTTTTTGAGAGTGCTTAAACTCGCGCTAGAATTAAGTCATAATGTCCTTTGACAATGTAAATGTTTTTCGCTTGCATTCTTTGTATTATTTATTCCCTGTTTGAACAACTGAAAGGTACAGGTAATAAAAAAAAACTATTCATTACCTCATCCGTGAACATCCTCCTTTATAAGGTCATCAAGCTTTGCCTTTGTTATTGTTTTGAAAATGCGACCTCTAGTGGCGAAAACTTACATATTGTGCCTTTAATGATCCGCCACCTGCAGCATCCTCACTTACGATATAACCTACTAGCCGGGACTCCTTCTTTATGTTTACAGATGTGATGTAATGATGCAAAGACAAATGGTGACATGCTCATATTTCCCACGAAAAACCAACCAGTACCACTCAAATTAGAAAATATTATTACAAGCTTACCGTTGTGAATCGGGCTAAAGTAAGGAGATAGTTTTGAACACTGGCTGGTTATGTGTTTAAAAGATAATTAAAAAGGAGAATTTTTAACCAAAAAAAGTTACGGACTGCAGCTTTAAGTAAAGTCAAAAATAATTAAGTTAACACATTTGTATTATTTTTACAATAAAACTATCTATAAACTATATAAGCAAATCTATATTGGCAGTTATATATTTAGCATATTTGTATGGCACTTCAGGGTACTTCAACAATACCATATAGTACTATGGTTTTTTATGATAATGTTTTGATACTCTTTTGGTCTGAAAATGTCTACTACATTGCCATGTAAATTTTCAAGACGAATGATAAGTTGAATTTGCAGATTTGGTTGCAATGGATTGTATATACATCTATTTCAGTGCTTGTTTTGTTATTTATGTAGTGAAGTATCCTGTTGCTGTTTTACTGAATGAGAAACTGCCCCAAACGATTCAGTGCATGAGTGAGCTGTTCAAATGATTCAGACTGAATCAGTTCAGATGGTGTTGCTAACCCTGTTTGACCCTTTCATTAAAAAGAACCGACTCAAAAGAAGGATTCATTTGTAAACTGGGCTAATTCTGCTAATTAATTAGTCAGACAGAAGAAACTACAGGAAACATGACTTGATTGCTGAAATATTAACAGGGAAAATGCAACTCTATATACAGTATATATATATATATATATATATAGGCTGTCACGAATAAAATGAAAATGAAAAGTGTTGACCGCAGCATTAAATTTAGATCTGTTCTATGTTGCGCCATGATTTTTTTTACGCGTTTTTACAGTGTTGCGCATTATAACCAATCCCACACGTGTCTGCTGAGCTTATGAATGCAATGGCCAATCAGAGGCATTCAGATGAGTTTTTGTTCAGTGCACGCGCTCCTTGACTGAGTTCAGCTCTCACGCGAATTCATCATAACCAACAAAGTGCAGATGTACATATGATGTAAGAGATTCATTAATAAAACCGTGTATAGACCGTTTTACTGATTAGAAGGGGAGTTTTTTTGAGAGTGCTTAAACTCGCGCTAGAATTAAGTCATAATGTCCTTTGACAATATAAATGTTTTTCGCTTGCATTCTTTGTATTATTTATTCCCTGTTTGAACAACTGAAAGGTACAGGTAATAAAAAAAAACTATTCATTACCTCATCCGTGAACATCCTCCTTTATAAGGTCATCAAGCTTTGCCTTTGTTATTGTTTTGAAAATGCGACCTCTAGTGGCGAAAACTTACATATTGTGCCTTTAATGATCCGCCACCTGCAGCATCCTCACTTACTATATAACCTACTAGCCGGGACTCCTTCTTTATGTTTACAGATGTGATGTAATGATGCAAAGACAAATGGTGACATGCTCATATTTCCCACGAAAAACCAACCAGTACCACTCAAATTAGAAAATATTATTACAAGCTTACCGTTGTGAATCGGGCTAAAGTAAGGAGATAGTTTTGAACACTGGCTGGTTATGTGTTTAAAAGATAATTAAAAAGGAGAATTTTTAACCAAAAAAAGTTACGGACTGCAGCTTTAAGTAAAGTCAAAAATAATTAAGTTAACACATTTGTATTATTTTTACAATAAAACTATCTATAAACTATATAAGCAAATCTATATTGGCAGTTATATATTTAGCATATTTGTATGGCACTTCAGGGTACTTCAACAATACCATATAGTACTATGGTTTTTTATGATAATGTTTTGATACTCTTTTGGTCTGAAAATGTCTACTACATTGCCATGTAAATTTTCAAGACGAATGATAAGTTGAATTTGCAGATTTGGTTGCAATGGATTGTATATACATCTATTTCAGTGCTTGTTTTGTTATTTATGTAGTGAAGTATCCTGTTGCTGTTTTACTGAATGAGAAACTGCCCCAAACGATTCAGTGCATGAGTGAGCTGTTCAAATGATTCAGACTGAATCAGTTCAGATGGTGTTGCTAACCCTGTTTGACCCTTTCATTAAAAAGAACCGACTCAAAAGAAGGATTCATTTGTAAACTGGGCTAATTCTGCTAATTAATTAGTCAGACAGAAGAAACTACAGGAAACATGACTTGATTGCTGAAATATTAACAGGGAAAATGCAACTCTATATACAGTATATATATATATATATATATATACACTGAACAAAATTATAAACGCAACACTTTTGTTTTTGCCCCCATTTTTCATGAGCTGAACTCAAAGATCTAAGACTTTTTCTATGTACACAAAAGGCCTATTTCTCTCAAACTCGGCCAAATATTGTCCTATCCTAACAAAACATACATCAACGGAGAGCTTATTTATTCAGCTTTCAGATGATGTATAAATCTCAATTTCGAAAAATTGACCCTTTTGACTGATTTTGTGGTCCAGGATCACATATTCTAAACCCTTTTCTGAATGACTAAAATAAGTTTGGTAAAGAAAATCAAAACAATTTAAAAACTAGTGCCACTACATATACACACATAGAACAAGTCACTGCTTTTTAATGTTGCACAAATTCAACAGTAAACCTTTTGCAGTATAAAAGCATATGCTTAGACCTATTCTGCAGATGCATTGTGGAGGTATGATGTGTAATCATAGAGTACTAGACCTCTATTCTACCTTACAATAGGCATGCAGAGATGAATAACCTGAAACCTTCCCTGTCTCCACAGTGAGTCCTTTTCCCCTCACACCAGGAACATATTTCAGCCACCGATCAGAAACCACTTTGCAATAAAGAGGTTGCGACCCAGTGGAGAGCTAGAGATATGAAGGGTTCACAGGCAGCAAAGTGAACGAATGAGAGAACGAAAAAAGCCAGAATGAATTTGTGAAAATGAAGGATAATTAGGAGCTCAGAAGAAAAGACAGTTTTTTTTTTTAAGTGTTTTTTTCATTCTGCCTGATGCTAATGTGAATACGATTGCAATTTGTCATGAAATGATTATTTCGCTCTCACGAAGGTTCTTTGTATAATTCTCTCCATACGTCAGAGCACACAATGCTCTTTGAATGGAGCTGTGAATGAGGCAAATCAAAATCAATCAGCTTTGGATGGATTTGCAAGTGCTTGACCCTCTGATCAGGAGCTTTAATAATGTGAGATTTTTGCCTTTTTATGATAGTGTAGTTACACTCAGACTCCAATCGAGTGATACACAGATGTTTGCAGAAAAGACATATATATATATATATATTTTATTATTATTATTATTTTTTTTATTATTAAATATAAATAAATAATACAATATAAATAAAAAACATTTAACATTTAATATTTAATATTTTAGTACAATAAAGTCCCAAGTGTGTCTTTTCCACACAATAACTAGCATTTATGAGCTAAGGTCTATTTTAAACCTCAATTTTGTGCTCTGGCCTAAAATGCAGGGAGAAACTCACAGCGGGGTTCTTCTAGCTGTACAAAAACTTTGTCCGCATTGGTGAAATATTTTGTAACCTTCCCTTCTGACTGATAATTCCCTTTACTGGATCGTAACCCATTGTTCCTGGCTGATCTGCACAACCACGCATGCTTGACCAATTTTTAATGAGTGCTTATTTGACAGCTATGACTCCTACACGGCTCTTTCTTTGTGTGTATGCTCACATATGAGTGTGTGTACTGTATTGGGAGGGGATGATGAAACACACTGACATTTTTACCCTCTGTGACGCTGAACTAGCATCCTTATTTCACTCCTCTATACCTCTCCCACCGTAAACTCGCTCCCTTCGGCCCTGTCTCACCAACCTGAGCGGCTCAGGAAATGCCACTCACTTCCGCGGACTTCAGCGATGACCTTTCCCACCCCTTTCACGGAAAAGCCAAGGCTCCAATTAACCACCCCCAGTCATCAAACCACTAATCAAACCATCAGTATGATCAAACACACACCCTGGCTGCATATTTGAAGGTTTTTGTACAAAACGGCACAAAAGCAGTTGTTTTCCACTTTAGAAAATGGGTCATACTGTGTCAAATCAACCACATTTCAAAAACTTTCCTGGCTAAAATTGTTGGTTTTGTTAATATTTTTTCTGAAGAAAGACAAATAAGGCCACACTTTATTTTAAGGTCCAATTCTCGCTATTAACAAACCATTAACTATGACTTTTGCCTCAATAAACTCCTAATTTGCTGCTTATTAATAGTAAGTAAGGTAGTTGTTAAGTTTAGGCATTGGGTATGATTAGGGATGTAGAATATGTTCATGCAGAATATGTGTTTTATAAGTACTAATAAACAGCCAATATGTTAATAATATGCATGCTAATAAGCAACTAGTTAATAGTGAGAATTGGTCCCTATAGTGTTACCACAAATAACTGTCACGAATCCGGTCCGTGGACTTCCATCCGATCGCCACCAGAGGTCACTCGTCCATCATATTGACTCTCTCACTACACTGACTGTTGCACGTCACCACGGACTACATTTCCCATGCACCATTCCACTAATCACACACTCACCTGAGACCAATTACACACACTACATAACACCCACTCAGTTCCTGCTCCGATCGCCGAGTATTGTTCTGCGTTTAGCACTCCCCAAGTGTTAGCTGCTTTACCGAGCCATTCCGTGTTTCTGTTTAGTCTCTAGTTTTGTTTAGCATTTATCTCTCCTCTAGCGATAGCTACATTACTGAGCCATTCCTTTTCCCATTTTTTAGTTTTAGTCTTAGTCTAGTCTTTCCGTGTTGCCTTGTTGTCTGTTTCCTGACCTTCTGCCTGTGTTTATTGGATTACCCCTCTTGTCAAGCCCTCTGGATACTGTTCGCCGACCGTAGACCCACGCTAGCCCAAGGAATATTCTTTGTCTTGCCTGTGCCATACCTGTTTGCTGTTGTTCGACCCTGCCTGTGTTTTTTGACCACGTCTCTTGTGAATAAAAGCTTGCACATGGATCCGCACGCCTCTCGTCTCGTCAGCCCCGTTACAATAACAATGAAAGCCAAAGGATTATATGTCATGGATAAATATTTACTGAGGAATCTGCTATTTTGTAGAGGGGGATCAAAATTATTATAATTTTTTTAACCCTGAGAATGAGATTTAAATCCAGATTACAGGGGGGTAAAATAACTTTGGAAAGATGGCAGCATCAATATTATATATTTTTTACACAGATATTGGTAGGTCTGTTAGTAAAAACATTGACTTTGGCAGTTACTGTTGCATTATATGGCATTGGTGACAGTTCAAAATTGAAAAAAAAAAAACACTTTTCAAGTTTTCTTTTTAGAACTCAAGAAGTATTAAAGACATCTTAACATCCTAGATATAAAGATCCTAGAGTTAGATTTTTGTTTTTAACAACCTTTTCCTCTAGTATCTACATTTTTAAGGCCCTGTATGGTTCAGTTCCAGAGATACTGAGATCTCAATGTGGCTCCAAGAGTAAACCGTTACATTGTACACATTCTCAGTAGTAAGCAAATGCTTGAGTTTACACAGAATGCCCAAAATTTAGTATTATATACAGATTTTGCCTAAAAAATTTAGCATACTGCGATTTTCACAATAGTCCAAATTGTTAATATAGCAAAAGGTGAAACTCACAGGCAAGTGCATTTGAACTGGAAGCTGCAGTTTTCAGTGATTTTGGTTGGAAAGAGATTCAGTGCTTCACCAAGCCCATTTCTCGTTTGACTTTACTATGCTGTAGGGCCTTTCTTTCACTCTCTCAACCACCGCTATTTTCTCTGACTTCAACTGCTCATTTCATCCTGTCTTCCCTTCTGAGTCTTGTGGTTGTGTGGATGTGTGTGTGTGTGCAGCAGTCGTGTGATTGTGTAGTCTGGGTTAGCACCATTCATAGTTAGAGGGTTAAACACACAGGCACATAAGATGAAGGGCTTGCTCACAACTGGCTCCTAGAATGATTTATGAACAGCTGCAGCCCCTCATACGCACACGGATACCGTATACACGCACACACAAACAAAAAACCTAGTACCCCTGGTACAAAATGCTATCGGAGATCGATAGGACTGTGTGGTTTTATTGAATAATCAGAAGACCAGGCTCGTTTATTTAACTGATAAAGGTCCAGTGTCAAGGTTTAATATGGAAGGGTCATTGCACAACCTCACAAACGCAAAAATAAACCATCTGGCTCTGTGTATATGTGAAAGTGTGATTGAGAAATATTGAGGGGAAAACTGAAAAAAAAAAAAAGGTTGGATACTCAAATTGCGCAGCTCAAGGGCCACTTTTAGAAAATGCAGGTTGATCGAGGGGCCAGCGAATAAAATGACCTGGTATTAGTAATAATTTTCATGATACTTGATTGATTTTAAAATGTCCAGTAACCAAAAAAAATAAAAATAAAGAAAAAATGCTGATCTGTTTTTTGGAGAGCCTTTTTATTTTCCAGAATAATGTAGTCAGAGTGAATTTAAATATTATTTACAAAAAATGCATTCCTTAAAAGAATAAATGCTTTCAAAATATTGATTTGATCTTCACTTGTAAATGTCATACTTAATAAAATTACATATTAATTTTATTAATTACATAATTACATAAATTTACATATTTTACTCTGCAATTTCTTGTAGTTCACAATTAATTACAAAAATGGCAAGTAACACTGACTTAAATGTGACATTTAGTAGAAAGACTGAAAAAGTATTTTCTTGTAAAACATCTCAATATCTTGCAAAACAAATAATCTTAGATACATAATTTATGGTGTATATTTGTTGCAGTTCATAATTGGGTGTAGTGGATTGGGAATCTATTCTGTTTTTGCTGTTGAGCTTTTAATATTTGGTGTTGTCTGCTGTGTGTCATGAACTGCTTCATGAACTGTGAAACCTTTTGGGAATAAATTTGATTTAAATGCAATTTGAGTTTTGTAAAGTTTGAACAGCAAGCAACACAACAAAACAGGACTTGCACTGTATACACATTTGTTGATTTGCATTGCACGCAACTAGCATGCAACAAGTTTTGTCGTTTTGCATCTTGTCACTCGTTTTCTGTGTAGACGTGTTCTCTTACATTCTGCTTTGTTCATTATAATGCTGGTGTTCTGATTTGTTGCATCATTCACTTGCAGTGCCGACACAGACGGTGCAGCTGAATTCTCAACAAGAGTCTTGATAGTAGTGGCGGACTAGTCATATCCTTGCATCGGCCAAGAATTTACATATGAACTGGACTTTCAGTATCCCTGTGGTAGAATATGACTCTTTGTGCTGCGATAACACCTTTAGCTTCTGTAATATGGTGTCTTTTTATGCCATTGGTGCTTCATTAATTAGTTTTTGCTCTTGTATTCCTCCTAAATGTTGACTATGTTTCTGTCCACATATTTCTCTCATAATCCAATTTTTTCCTGACACACTCCCGCTTTTTCTCTGGTTTTGCATTTTGTTCCCTCCCTGTTCTCATTTTCACTTTTTTCCCCCCTTTGTGCTCCAGGTATTTTGTGATAGGATAACACTCTTGCATTTGTTCTTGCATCCACAGTCTGATCAAACACACACTTGCATACAAACTTTCTTTTTTTACTTTGCCTTAGAACCTTGACAGTCCTAGAGATTAATACATGTGCTGCAAAGCATTACTTTTTGCTGCTCATGTGGGCAGAGCGTGTTTGAATCTGCCCCCTCTCAACTATTGTATTTATTTTATTTTATTTTTTAATTTTTTTAATTTATTTTTATTTTATTTTATTTGCCATAAAATGTATTCAGAGTTTTTGTTTATGAAAATTGTTTTTTTTTGTCCATGGATTTAATGCTTTTTTAAAATTGTATTTGTTTTTTTATTTAAAATGTATAGTTATTTTTTTATTAAAATATGATTTTGTCCTTGGATTTCATTTCATATTTAAAAGTATTCTATCAAAGTTCTATTCTATGAACAAGTTATTTTTTAATCAAAATATAGTTTTGTCCTTATGAAATTAGGTTGAGTTTTCTCTTATTTTGTTTTCCATGTTATTTTATTTTTTATTTTATTTTCACTAAAAATTCAATACAAAGCTTTAACTGTAAGTGCTGCATCGCATTCACCTGGTGTAAAGTTGACAGCACAATTTGTGAGAACTCATTAAAATGTCTTCATGTTGTGCTCAGACGGGTCTTTATGAACCATCATTCTCTCGTCACTGTATATGCAGATCAGTTTTTAAAAATTGGTGATGAGTCATCATATATATAGGTTTGCAGAAGCTGAAGTAATACTTTTCTGTACATACACAATCCCTCAAGAACAATGCTGACATAGCCGTTATCATTTCATTCTCAGCAATTCATCCCATGTGACTGTCTGTCTGAGCTTCAGCATGCCCACCATAAACATTTACTGAACGCCCACAGGAACAGCCGCTAAAAGCCGTCGGCTGCTTCTGCTTAATCTCTGCATCTTCTCTCTGATACAAGCATAATCACGCTGCCTTATACAGCTCTAGAATTACAATGAGCCAGCGGACACTTTGAACAAAATCTAATGTACCTGAGAATACTAACCTTACATACTAAAGGCCTTGATGCAAAATGCCTCTCAGTGAAGCAGATACCTTCCCATTTTCCTTTCATATGATAAACTAAATGTATTTGATTTTAGTTCATAATGGAGAACAACAGAACAGAAGCTGGAGGTCACTGAATATTATATATGTCTGTAACAATACAGTCTGTTTCACACAATTTTATTTCTTATCCTACATGTGGACATGTTGCCCACGTTTGCAGGTTCTGGTATCTAAGAACATGCCATCTTTGTTTGGAAGAAGAACCTTTATCTAGCTTTTGTAATGTCTTTTTGAAGGCTTAATCATAAAGTATGCAGATCTATAAATAGAGTAAAACTCTTATCTATTCAAATGTACTCCAGCTCCTTCCCAGATGAGAGAAAGTATGTAAAATTCAATCTGTGATATGTTTAGCATTCTTCAGGTGTAAGGTTGTTGGAGTGTTTGCCCCCTAGGTTTTCCTGGGCAACCTAATCCAAGTTTCTCTCTCTCCCACTCCATGAACCTTTCCATGAGAGCATTTTTGTGAAGAGATTTCTGAGCTGCATGTCTCTCTGACATGGATGATTTGGCTTACAGCAGGGTCTTCGGTGAGTGGACATCAGCTCACAGCTCTAAACCGACTGCTCCTATCCAGAGGGTTTCATTTTCAGGAGGCATTTATTTATTCTTTTAAGCACAGGGAGGTTAGATTCAGTATAGTTAGTGAACTTGAAATATTAACTTTTACCAGTGTGCATGTAAAACTCTTTTTCTGGTTTGGTACATGAACCAAGTTATTACTGAACATGTTTTGAACTTTCAAGCAGGATTCAACCTCCCTGCACAGCACATGTTAGTTAATTAGTTTTTAATGAGAAATGAGCTATGGATGGGGATTTAAGTAACTAACTTACATTTCAGTCTGTTCCTCACAAAAAGAAAAAGAAAAATGTTATATGGCTTCAGAAGACTTGGAATATAGTGCAAACAAAGTAATTCACATCAAAATAAAAAAGAAATACTTTTAAAACTTATTTATATTGTATTTAAATTATTATTATTCAATTTATTATTATTATTATTATTATTATTATTATTATCATCATCATATAATAATAATAATAATAATTATTATTATTATTATTAGTGTACAAGTTATATGGACTTTTATGTTACATTTTAGTCTTTTTTTAGATGTTGATAGTTCATGTATGCTGTCATTGTATGGAAAATAGCAGGTTAAACATTTAATGTGTAAGTCTACTCTCTAAAACTAGTACTACTTGTTTCTTTATCCCTTAAATGCATACCTTGGGTCTTTAGCCACCCGGGACATCATTCACTACCCTCTCCTTCCTTTATTTTTTTAAAGTTAGACATCAATTTCGTAGTATTCCTCAATCTATTCATTATAAATAATATAACAAGAAAAAAATTATAAAATATAAAAGAGTGCCTGTTTTCTGATAATTTTTTGTAAAAACGTGTATAGGGTCGCTAGAGACCCGAGGTATGTAAATGTGTAAGTATATATTTTCCTGCACAACTATATTTACATATCTGATATCATAATTACCACAGGCATAAAACAAAAGAATATCATCTGCAAAAGTTGAACTGGTTTGAATGGCTTTACTGCAGAGCAATTACTGTATGCAATGAAATATAAATGTCACTGTCATTTGATGGTGGATGTGGTGAATATGCTGCCAGTGATCAAAATATTGTTTTTCAAGTCATTAAAAAAGATCGTTTTGAGAATATGTTTGAGATCGCGAATATGAGCCAGATGCTGAATGTACTGTGGAAATGCGCTCTGACGATGACAGCGATGGTAAAATCATCTGCTTAAACTGAACCCTTCTAAGTTTCAAAAAGTAACAAAATATGCTTTATTTTATTCTTCTGTAATTGTTCTTAAAATATCAAGAGATATTTTATCATATATATATAGAGAGATCCATCCGTGCTGGATATATAGGTCCGGGTCGCTAAAGACCCGAAAATGTAATAATGATTGGCGAAACATTCATGCATTTAAGGGTTAAAGTCCAAAAATACCAGGAAGTAGCGACAGGTCTTTTCTTCTATATTGTGACATTCATCCAACTAAAATAGATTATTGAAAAAAAACAAAACAAAGTAGGCCGGGGATTTGGTTCTCTCCATCGCTTTTTGAATAGATGGAGGCAGATCTGAATGTGAGCTTGGAGTTGATTGTAGGAAAGGGTCAGAATTTATGCAGATAAAATAACTGAAGTCTGGCGTACATAATTTTTTAAATAATAAAAAATACACACACACACACACACACAGGGCCGGATTTACCTCTTTTCGTGACATAGGCAAAACGAATTTTTGGGCCCCCTTCCCTATTAATATAAAAGGTCTAATATTACCACCCAAGCAAATGAAAATATTTCTTAATCAGTGGAAACGTTACAGTGTTTTCTATCGCAATAAGCACATGTGTTCATTCAATAAAAATCAAATCGAATGTAGTTCTTAATTTGTTTGAGAACTCAGAAAGACCATTCCATTAATACGCGCGGCGTACCACTTCGGGTGTTATTTCTCTAATAATTTTAACAGCCAGGAGTCACAACCACACATCAAGACATTGTTCAGATGATTTGTTTCAAGACATTTGACATGTTTCCGTCCTGAAATGTGTTGAATTATTTTTTACACACCTCAAACCATTGCAAATTCCAAAACGTCATTTTAGAGCTGATAACAGAGGCTTGAGCCATTGATATGCAGGCTAACGCAGTTATTAATGCAGTCTAATGCGGTTATT